>NW_006408624.1:7958474-7958785 GCF_000296735.1 Chrysochloris asiatica
CCAGAGGGGCCTGCCACTGCAGATGTTGCAGTGCCCACCACAGAGGAGGGTGACACACCAGAGGGGCCTGCCACTGCAGATGTTGCTGTGACCACCACAGAGGAGGGTGACACGCCAGAGGGGCCTGCCACTGCAGATGTTGCAGTGCCCACCACAGAGGAGGGTGACACGCCACAGGGGCCTGCCACTGCAGATGTTGCTGTGACGACCACAGAGGAGGGTGACACACCAGAGGGGCCTGCCACTGCAGATGTTGCAGTGCCCACCACAGAGGAGGGTGACACACCAGAGGGGCCTGCCACTGCAGATGT
>NW_006408624.1:7958965-8008078 GCF_000296735.1 Chrysochloris asiatica
AGGGGCCTGCCACTGCAGATGTTGCTGTGACCACCACAGAGGAGGGTGACACGCCAGAGGGGCCTGCCACTGCAGATGTTGCTGTGACCAACACAGAGGAGAGTGACACACCACAGGGGCCTGCCACTGCAGATGTTGCTGTGCCCATTCCAGAGGAGAGCGGTACTGCAGATGTTGCAGTGTTCTCTCCAAAGGAGAAAGGTGCTCCAGAGGAGAACAGTGCCCTAGATGTTTCAATGTCCGCTCCAGAGGAGCATGGTGCCCCAGCTGCTGCAGTGCTTTCTGTGGAAGAAGTTTTCTCTGTGGAAGGCACTGCCCCCACTGATTCAGTGCCTGTCTCAGAAGAAGGAATTCCTATTCAGGTGGAGGCTTCCCCTGCTGAAGTGTGGCTCAAGGAGGACCTTGATTCCCCAGCATTTGGGATAAGAGAGATGACTGACCCAGTGCTACATGGGCAGGTGTCTCTGACTGACACTGATGGATTGAGTTCAACTGAGGTAATTGTTGCTCTCTTCATTTTGGGGAATAATATTAGGGGTTAAAGGTGAGTTTTGCAAGTTCTCTGACTTGGTAGTCATTAGAAATGGCACAGATAGTCCTCTCTTTTTTTCTTTTTTGGTCCCCTGAGTTGACATTTTCTGGTCTCTCAGTTTATGAGGAGCTGGTGGAAATGGAAATCTCTCTCTTACTCTAATCAGGTGAAAAGCTTTATCATTTGTTCTCTTGTTATTTATTCAGATAAGCCAAATATAAGATAACTGGAATGTAAACAGTTGTTGATTTACATTTTGAAAAAGATCATTAGCAAAAAACCGTGATTTTGCTTTTGACACATACAACAAGCCTGTTCTTCCCTAAATTATTGATACACGCTGCCTGCAGTTCAATATGCATTGGGCTATACACTTTGGAGTTAGACTTGGGGTACTTATTAACCACTCTAGAAAATTTATTTACATGTTCTGACTCTCCATTTCCTTCTTCATTAAGGGGGAAACCTGTGAGCATAAATTGAAATAGCACATTTAAGGCTACATGTCCTTTCAGGTCTCGTTTCATTCTAAGATTTTTTTTTTTTTCTTTTTCATTATAATAATTTTTTTTTAACGTTTTTGTGAATTGAATGAAAGTTTATAGGGCAGATCAGTTTTACATTCAACAAATCATCTACTTTGTTTCATTACAATGATTATAATTCCCTCCATGTACCATCAGTTAACAGTATTTCTCTCTGTTCATTTTAGCTCTTTTATTTTTAAACACTCAGGCATATATATAATAATTTACACCACCAAAGGGCACATTCTGCAAGCCTGCCTCCTGGCCACTATCTCTTAGTCCCTCTCTTCCTATGAATCTAGACTCCTCAGCCGCTCCCCCTTTCCATGTCCCCATCTCTGCCTCCATCTCTGGTGTCGCTACTTCTCTGGATAAGGTCCGACATTCCGCTTGTGATCTTCTCCCTTGATGGTCCTAGGGTCCTCTGTTTATGGACTGTAAGATTAACTACTCCCCCATTTTTTTTGCAAAACTTCTATCTTAACAATTGTGACCATCGCAATTAATCATGATAACAATTACTATTGAATCATAAGAATCTTATCCCCATCTCTTTTTACCAGACCCATCTAGACAAGATGAAAACTATTCAGTGGGGCTCTAAGATTCTTAATGTTAGAATAAAATGTATTAGTAAACAGGTAGGAACAGTGTTCACTTCCCTGAGGAATTTGAGATTTGCAGCCTCAAATTTTGCAGTTAACTACCCTGGTGTCATTTGGTCAGTAGTTTAGACATGAAGGGTGGGTGTCAGAGCTGACAAAGTCCTGTATAACTGAGATAGAAGCTTGTTTGACTTTGCATAACCCCCAGGACCCAAAACAGTGCCTTCCTCATAGCAGGCACTGGCTATTCACTGACTGAATGAGTAAATATCAATCTGAGTATTTAGGGATGCTATAAGAGAGACGGGTGCTCCCATCTACCCATTGCAGGACCTTTCAGGGCAGCCCCAGTCTGGTAAAGCACCAATTAAGCATGCACCCATCAGCAACTAAAAATCATTTTGAATGTGTGCCACAAGTGTCAACTTTTCCACAGATCCCCAGGCTTAGTTAGCTGAGTTGAGATGATTTTAACTTGGCTGTCATTTCTTTTGTAATATGGCCTAAAATTAGAATGTTCGTCTTTCAGCTGATAATTGAATTTGATTCTGTTTCTGAGTTGTATAGAATTTGGAATTGATAACCAAGATCCCCCTAAACCTGTATGAAGTTAGGACAGCAGGTCAATTGACAGAGTACTTTCTTGTGTGTGCATTCTCAATTGTACAGAATATTTTTGGAATAAAGCCTAATCAATGAAATACAGAGATTGAATTTATAAGGAGCCATTCAAATCTGCGTAAACGGAGAAGAAAATCCAGAGAAATAATTAATGTGTGTCTCTGGGATTTCTATGTCCCCATCTACAAAATGAGTGGGCGGGGCTAGATAATGTCTAGGTCATTTTATAAAATAGTGCTAGATATCAGAGGGCTCTGGTAGCGTAGTGGTTACGAATCAGGCTGCAAACCTTGAGGTCAGCAGTTTGAAACTACCAGCTGTTTCTCAGGAGAAAGATGAGGCTTTCTGCTCCCATAAAGATTTACAGCCTCCGAAACCCTGTATAGGTCGCTATAGGTCATAATCAACTCGACAGCACTTAACAACAACAACAATAAGAGGGCAGTGATAGGATTCTCTCCTTTCATGCAGGAGACCTGGGTTCAGTGTTCAACCAATGTGCCTCCTTCACAGACTGGCACTAGAGACTGGCATGTTGCTGTGATACTAAGCAGGTTCCAGTGGAGCTTACAGACTAAAACATGCTGGGAAGAAAGGCATGGTCATACCAAACCAAACCTACTGCCATTGAGCTGATTCCAGCTCAGCAACTGCCCCAGAGTAAATCTTCATGGAAGCAGACTGCTGCCATGTCTGCTGGTGGATTCAGATCACTTGCTGTGTGGTTAGCAGCTGAGGGCTTAACCACTGTACTACCAGGACTCCTTCCTGGTGGTCCACTTCCAAAACAATCACCCAGTGTAAACAATTGGGGTCCCAGTGGTTTGATCCTATTGTGCATGGGGATGCCATGAGTTAGGGCCTCCCCTTGACAACAGCTAACAAGGAGTAAGTGACAGGAGAAGGAAATAGTAGCACAACAGGAAGGTTGTCCATTGTCTTTGAAGGGTAGTTGCTTTTTGGAATATCTGGAAGCAAACAGATACATACACCTGTGTCCGTAAGAAAGTAAGATCTAAGCTATAGTCCTGTAAGAATATAGTGAGATTGTTCTGAAAATATGTATTGAAACAAGTATTGCAACAGAGTTTACATAAGACCAAAGATTTTACTAAATTGGTGAAATATTGAGAAAAATACAAGATGAGAGCTGTAATTGTATGAATTTCATTTCTACCATTTTACAAGGGTTCCTAGAGGCAACTGAACATGTTCTTTTTATACAAAAACACATACTTAGAACTCAACAAATGCTCATATCCAGATTGTGATTTAAAATGAACAACTTCATTATGAGTTGGAACTGGCTTCTACAACACTTAACAACAACAACACATTTTACTTTAGCTCCTTTGTGTATACATACAACTAACTGTACATGTGTATACATGCTTTAAATAAATACAAGCTTTATAATAGACAGTGGACCTCCAGTGTGGCACTGTAGGATCAGCACTGGACTGAGAACCACAAGGTCAGCAATTCAAACCCATCAGCTGTTCCTCAGAAACCCTCTACAGGGTCTCTATGAGTCAAAACTCACTTGACAGCACTTAACAACAACAATAACAATAAACAAAACAAAAGGGTATGGTAGAAGACTTCATACTTCAAACATGTTATCAAGAGAAATCAGTTCCTGGAGAAAGATATCATGTTTGGTAAGGTGGAGGGTCAGTGAAAAAGAAGAAGACCCCCAACCAGATGTTTGGCACCGGGGCAGCAACAGTGGGCTCATGCATAACAATTGTGAGTATAGTGCATGACCGGGCAGTGTTTCCTTCTGTTGTGCACAGAGTCTGTATGAGTCAGAAGCAACTCACTGACACCTAACAACAACAACAACAACAACAATGATAGGAGAGGTAGAATGCCAGAACTTTTTTCCATTTCTATCCTAGGATACTAGGCACATTGAAAGTAATCTATGGTTATTTAAATCTCCTAATCATTTTTAAGGAGTCCTGGCGTAGGGTTGTGGGTTAATGCATGGGACCACAAGTTTGGTTTGAACTACAAGATCAGTGGTTCAAACTCACCAGCAACTCCTCGGAAACCCTATACAGGGTCACTATGAGTCAGAACTGACTCAATGGCACTTAACAACAGCAACAACAATCAGTTGTAAATTTCCTCAATCTTATTCTCAGTTACTGTCTCAAAAGAGAAAAACCAAACAACATTTTGTATAAAATAGGGGCTCTATAAAATTTAAATTTTCCAAGTGAGTCTTTTTGAGACAAAATTTGGAGAGCCCTCAATGCCGGTTCAGTGTTTGACTGCTCAGCTCATCAGCAGAACTTTCATGGGTTTGTTTGCTTTCCCTAACACCATGTCTGTGCAAGAATTCATTCACTCCCTGAATAAATGTTTTCTGGGTGCTTACTCTGTGCCAGGTACAGGTCCCTGCCCTTATGGGACTTACACAATAGTAGAGGAGACACACAGACATTAAAGCAAGAAATCACACAAACATATACAGTAATTACAAATCACGACAGATGCTTTCAATGAAAAGTAAAGGCTATGACAAGAAATTATAATAGGGTGATTTCATTTTAATTGGGGTACCAAGGAAAGGAATTTTATACTAGACCCTTAAGGATAAATAGAAATTATTTAGGCAAAAAGTCAAAGGGAAGAGAATTCCAGACAAAGGCAATGGAAGCTAGGAAGAACTTGGCATGTTAAAAAAAAAAAGCCAGGTAACTAGAAGACAAGTGAGCAAAGCAGGAAGACTGCCTTGAAGTCAAAGCTGGAGAAGAGGGTCAGATGATGCAAGGACCAGTAAGACACGTACATTTCCTCTTGAAAGACATTTTAGCTGTGAAAGCATTTTAAGTAGAGAAGTGAAATGATTAAACGTTTTTAAAAGATTGTGGTGCTTTAGGATAAGCACTGGACTGCTAATCACAAAGTTGGTGGTTTGAACTCACCAACCGCTCCTAAGGAACCCTATATAGGAGTACTATGACTTGATCTGACTCCACAGTACTTAGCAGCAACAACATTCTCGGTTTAAAGGTAAAGAAAACTGGTCCACATTGATAGTACATATTCCCGACATTATTTGGAGTTTTTAAGTCTCAGGCTTCTTTTGTACTGTATTTTATTAGCATGTATTACAGTAGTTGCCACGGAACATAAAACACTATGGTTTGCATATGAAAAAAGAATCCCATTGGAATCAATTTGTAGGGGACGAGGACAGAGTTGAAAGTCCTGCTAGATTACTGTAATTGTCTCAGTGAATTGGTTATGGAGGTACGTATTTTGCAGATAAGATCAATAAGACCTGATAATGCCTTATCTGTTTGGGGGCAACACAAAGGATACAATAATAAATCAAGGATGACTTCTAATTTCTGGTTTTTGCAGCTTAATGAATGGAGAGTATTAGTTGTCATTGTTAGGGAGAAAAAAATAGTTTTTAAAACTGATAGATTCAAGATGCCTGTGATTCATTTGTATGGAGATTAAGAAAGCAGTTGGATATGGCGATTTGAAACTCAGACCAAAAAAACCCCATTACCATTGAGTCCTAGTGTGGCTCTGTGGGCTAATGCATGCTGGACTGCAAAGTCATTTGAACTGCAAGGTTAGTGGTTCAAGCTCACAAGCTGCTCGTTGGAAACCCTACACAGGGTCCCTATGAGTTGGAACCAACTCAACAGCACTTAACAACAACCACCATTGAGTCAATTCTGACTCAGCAACGAAGTAGAACTGCCCCACAGTGTTTTTAAGACTGAGTCTTTCTGGAAGCAGGTGGATACATCTTTTTCTGACTTACAAACTGGTAGATTTGAGCCACTAACCTTTTGGTTACTAGCTGAGTGCTGTAACCACTTTGCCACCAGGGGCTCTGATTTTTAATAAGTTTACATGGGAGAGCATCAGCTTTACATTCATTCTATCATATTTAATTTCATTGCAATGATTTCAGTCTCCTCCATGCATCATCATTCAACAGCATTTGCTTCTAATCCCTCTGTTTTGTTTGTTTTGGGATGTATACTGAAGTACTCAGGAATATATAACCATTCAAACAACCAAAGGGTATACCCTGCATGCCAGCCCCCTGGCTGCCAGCACACAGCCCCTGTCTCTCCTTGAGTCTAGAGTCCAGGGGTTCTTTTTGAAACTTGGAAGGTAGATCAAAATGTTAGCCATAACATTTATCGTGGTTAATATTTAAAGTCATTGGGAATGAATGGGATTGCCTAGGAAGAGAAGAAGCTCAGGATTGGTATCCTATCCCTAGCCCTCCAAATACCTGTGAAAGTCTGAAAGAGAAAGAGAAAGTAAAAGACACACAAAAAAGTCAGCGTGAAAGCTAGGAGAGTTGGAGTACCACCAAAGATAATCACCATGTTTTAAGAAGTTCCTGGAGAAACTGTTTTATGTCCCTGTTGCATCATGTAGTCTTGCAGTAATTTTTGCTCTTGTACTGAGCTGGAGATTGCCTGCCAGTGCTGGTTAGTCAATCACATGACAGTTCATTTCAGTAACAATGTGGGAAATACTAAGGAGGAGGAATTTTAATGCAGCTGAAAGCACTGGTTTTGTTAAGCAGTTTTATTTGGAGCTTGGGAGATGGGAGCAAGTGTGTTCGTATTTATTTTCTTTGACGTTCTGTCCAGTTGTACTGAAAATAAATATCTGTTGTTGTTGTGATGTGCTGTCGAGTTGGTTCCTACTCATAGTGACCCTCTATAGGGTTTCCAAGGAGCAACTGATGGGTTTGAACTGCTGACCTATTGGTTCGCAGTCCAGTGCTGATCCTACAACACCACACCCAAAGTCTAAAATAAATATATAGAGAGTGTTTATTTAGAGTTAATTTCATATGTTTTTAAACTTCTGACAAACACCGTTTGTCCATGTCAAGTAGTCCATGGGGTGGAGGTGGAGAAACAAAAAGAAATCCCTGATGCTTCCATAAGAAATATTCATAAACAAAGTAATCTAAAAGTTTCTTAGGAATCAGGTTTAATATGCAAGATTTTTTAAGTTACTGCAATATGTCTTAACTTTTCTGTCTCCTTTATAGCATTGTGTGATAGAATCAGCTTCCTGCTAGGTGGTGGTGTTCTGTCCCTATGCTGTTAATCTAGTACCATAGGCACTAGCCACATGTAGTTGTTGATTATGCAAACTGTGACTGGTGTGACTGAGGAACTGCATTTAAATTCTCTAGTGTAATTGACTTTTGGCTTATTGTGGCTGTATAGGATAAGGTGGCTCCATGGAACTCTGTGAATCACAAAGTCAGCAGTTCAAGCCCATCATAGGAGAAAAATTAGGCTTTCTGCTCCTGCAAAGATTTAAAGCCTCAGAAACCCTATACAGGGTCACAGTGAGTCAAAACCAACTGGATGCCACTTAACAGTAACAGCAATTTAAATTTAAGTCGCCATATATAGTTAGTGGCTACCGTGTTAGACAGCACAGAAAGATATAAAAGCCAGTTGTGGTACAACATAGACTTTCATTATTATATTAAAGAGAGCCCTACATGTTATGAAGTTGACATTTTCCCTCTGGGTTTCATCTTTGCCTTTCTAACCTGAACCACAGCAACTGAAAGCATGTTTGTTTGTTTGTTTTTATCTCATTATTCTGATCTGTTTGCAGTGAAAATGTCTTTGATATTTGAAAATAAAATTACAGTACTTGCTTTTTCTGGAACTATGGAATCCTGGTGTGTAGGACTGCTGTCTACAAGGTCAGCAGTTCAAACATACCAGCCACTCCTCAGAAACCCTATGCAGAGTCACTCTGAGTTAGAACCAATTCAATGGCACAACAACATATTATTGGTAAAATAGTAATTTTTAACTGAACTGCCTTGTGTTGCTTAAGAAAATATGATGTAACTAAATACATGATAGCATGAGGTACGGTAGCAATTTATCTTTGCAATAACCTTTCCTTTTCTGTGTTCCCTGTTGGTATGAAGTGTCATAAGTCAGTTCTGACCCATAGTGACCTTGTGTAGGGTTTCTGAGGAGCAACTGGTGATCTTGAACCTCCAACCTTGCAGTTCAAACCAACTTTGCAGTCCAGCTCATTAACCCACAGCGCCACACCAGGACCATTCTTTCTAGAATCAGTTTCCTAATCTAGTGCAATCTGTGGGTTTATACAAAAAAACCAAACCAGTTGTGTCAAGTTATTTCCAACTCCTGGTGACTCCATGTGTGTACTGTGCTCATTAGGGTTTCCGGTGGCTAAATTTCCATAAGTAGATCACCAGGCCTTTCTTCAGAGGCAGCTCTGGGTAGACTCAAACTTCTAACCTTTCAGTGTGACCTCATATAGCTCTTACTAATTTTTTTTTTTTTTCATTTATTTTTGTCCTTTTCTATTTATATCATCCTCAGATCTTAATTGACTTACCTGTTTCACTAAAACTGAGGAAACTTTTTATAAAAGAAAAAAAGTAGAGACTGATACCGACCAGTATAGAAATATAGTTGATTTTATCATTTTATAACTGAGAGAAATCTGAGATCAGGGACTTAAAAGGAAGCTTCAAAAATCATTGGAAAAATACAATCTTCTTTTAATTCATCTTTTCCATGAACTCTTAGAAGCCCCGTGTATTTATTCATTTTTTTTCCCTTAATATCTTTCATGTGACAAAGATACCATTCTTCTGATATTTTTTTGTTTCCTTTTAGAAAGTTTAGAAATCGTGTTCACTTTGAAACAATAGAATTTAAATATAGTTGAGATACATATGCAGATTGCTTTTTACTTGTAGCCACATTGTTTTAAAATCCCATTATTTTATAGTGGACATGAATATATAGTATCACTTTTTTAAAAGTATTTTATAAATGTCTGTTTCTTACTCAGATTAGTCTTTGAAATTATTAGTGAAATTTCCTATTGGTACTGGCCTACTTCCTTTTATAACCAGAGGAATACAGTTTCAAGATTATTGGCTGTGTGTGCTCTGTGGCCCTGGAACAGAATGATGTTAATTGGCCTCAGGGGCATTAAGCTATGAGGATGGTATTTTTCATGCCATTAATATGTTATGTCTAATTGAGTTATTAGTCCTAGTCAAAGAAGAGCAGTGCATTTATCAGTGGTCAGTTAAAACTATTCCCCAAGGTATTTTTTATCTTAAGTACTAGTCATTTGATATAATTTTCCCTCTTAGTATTATTAAATATCACACTTTTATGATGTTTTGAGGATGATGCTTCTTTCTTCTTTTCAGCTTTTTGCATTAAAAGTTAAACAAATAGATGCTAAAATATGCACAGACACAGTAGTCAATGGATTAAAGATTTACTAAAACTCTGTAATTACATATCCATAAGTACGAAGCTATATGTTATCCTTGATACTACCCTGTGCAAATTGCTTGTTTCCTCCTTTTTATTCTGCACCTTTCTTCATCAAATTATAAATCTCCCAAGAATAGACAGTCACTGTGGTGTAGAGGGTCAAATAGCCTTTAGATTAAGTCTTTGACTTGCTATTATCCAGACATTTCAGAAAGAACAAGTGGATCCCCTACAGATGAAATTGCAGCAGGTGAATGGACTTGGCCAGGGATTGATTCAGAGTGCAGGGAAAAACTGTGACGTGCAGGGTTTGGAACATGACATGGAGGAGATCAATGCTCGCTGGAATACACTGAATAAAAAGGTGAGTGGCAAGGGCATAACAAGAAACTTGGGAATAGAGGCGTAAGAGGAGATGACATTTCAGTCTAAGGTTTTCTGCAGTCTGAATGCAAATAAAATTTAACAGTTGCAATTTGCAGTTGCTAAAAAGGGGTCAGTAGTAATCTAAACACTGCTCTTGCCTTTTTCATAATGAATCTACACATTTGTGATATAGGTCGCACAAAGAATCGCTCAATTGCAGGAGGCTTTGTTGCATTGTGGGAAGTTTCAAGATGCCTTGGAACCGTTGCTCAGCTGGTTGGCAGACACAGAGGAGCTCATAGCCAATCAGAGACCTCCATCTGCTGAATATAAAGTGGTGAAAGCACAGATCCAAGAACAGAAGGTAAGTGCAAATGAACTGTAACAGCTGTAGGGAGTGACAGACAACACGTTTGCTTATAGTTTCAGGAACATATTCAGGAGTTTTAGTGGACTCCTAACCTGTTCTTTGTGATCCTGCAAAAGAAAGATGAAAATTGATTTTCATCATCTTATTTTGATTTTGTAACATGGAAGCAGAAGTCAAGAACTGAAATGCCATTTTGCTGTACAGGACCTTTTAAAATGTGTTAAAGAGCAAAGGTGTCACTTTGAGGGCTAAGGTGTGCCTGACACAATCATGCCTATTTTCAATTGCCTCATATGCGTACAAAAGCTGGACAATGAAAAAGCGAGACTGGAGAAGAATTGGTGCCTTTGAGTTATAGTATTGGCAAAGCATATTGAATATACCATGGACTGTCAACAAGAATGAACAAATATGTCTTGGAAGATTACAGCCAGAATGCTACTTAAAGTATGGACCAATCCTTGGAAAAGACATCATGTTTGGTGAAATAGAGGGTCAGTGAAAAAAAAGGAAGTTCCTCGATGAGATGGGTTAACACAGTGAGCTCAAACACAGCAATGTTTATAAGAATGATGCAGGACCAAGCAGCATTGCATTCTAGTGTACATAGCGTTGCTATCAGTCAGAACTGCTTTGACGACACCTAACAACATTATTTATTCATGTATCCTATTTTGATGTTTCATTTACAGCTTTATGTTCAGAGGTTTTTGGTTTATCAGGGTTAGCAATATTTTAAATAATATATACCATGTACAAGCTTCTGTTTTTTTGTTTAATTTCCACTATAGTGCATTTTTGTGTTCAAGGAAAGGCCTCTGCTGTGCTCCAATTTAAAAAGTTAATTGCTTGAAAAGTGTGCGTGAATGATAGGAACTGTGCTCTACCTCATATTTTTGCCTCAAGAATGAGGAAAAAAAAAAAATCCCTATTCAATTTATCATCGGATTCAGTGGGGTTATATTTTTTCCTCATTTCAGACTAAAAAATGACTGTATGCTATCGCTATTTTACTCTCTAAATGTGTTTACAATAGTTGCTCCAGCGGCTACTAGATGATCGAAAGGCCACAGTAGACATGCTTCAAGCAGAAGGAGGCAGAATTGCCCAGTCAGCTGAGCTAGCTGATAGAGAGAAAATCACTGGACAGCTAGAGAGTCTTGAAAGTAGATGGACTGAACTACTCAGCAAGGCAGCCGCCAGGTAAGGCCAAAGGGGTTCAAAGAGTGGGTCCAAGACTGTTTTATCTTAGTTTTCATCTGAGTTCTGGTATGGCACTGTGGGTTAATGTGCAGGACTGCAACTCGACAGCACTTAACAACAACAGCAATGATTGAGATAGGAGTTCTGGTGTGGCGCTGTCGGATCAGCACTAGACTGCTAACCACAAGGTTGGTGGTTCAAACCTACCAGCTGCTCTTAGAATCCCTACACATGGTCAGTATGAGTCACAACTGACTGAACGACACTTAACAACAACAAAAGAATTGAGATAGACGTCCTGGTATGGTGCTGTAGGATCAGCACTGGACTGCTAACCACAGTGGTGGAACCCCACCAGCAGCTCCTTGGAAACCCTCTCTAGGGTCACTGTGAGTCAGAACTGACTTGATGGCACTTAACAACAACAACAGTTAAAGATACTCTAAGAGAACCTTGAAATAGATTTATGCAGTGCTTCAGATGATTTTGTATCTTGAAGAGGGATAAGTGTTCAAAGATGTCTCACAGTCAGAATCACTGTCAGGAAGTGAGCTTCAACTACTCTATAAATTTCTGAGAACTGGAAGACTCATTGCTCTGTTACTGTTCGGCTGCAGTACAATCACAGTTCCAGCGACAGACACATGCTCCTACAATCCAGCCAAGTTATTTTCTGAGTTTTTGAAACAGATTTTTTCCCCCTTCATATTTATAAATAATGCTTTTGATACTTGGAATTGACATTTATCATATTTTTTTTCTGTAAATTTACCCTAACACTTGCATTGGGTGTTTTTGCATCCAGGCAATAGTCCTGTTTCATATATGAGCATTAAAGAGATGCATTAATTTTCTTTCATAAATGGAAGTGCCGTTTCTTTCCGTAGCTCTTACTTTAATGTCATTTGTAATATGTCAAATGGATGTCTTTACTTGGACCTTGTACTGTCCCAGTTTAAAAAATAAATTCCTGCTAATCAGAAATCAGAGAGTATTAGAACTGGTTATTTATTATTATATCCTCTAAGTTTTCTAAATAGCCAACAATTTTCAAATAATGCTCTCTCCAGTCACTTTATTCTTCCAGCTGCCTATGACTTGCGTATTTCTTATCTTATTAAAACTTGGTCTACATTAGATGCAAAAATGAAATAATTTAGCTCACTTTTTTTTAGGTGTTCACTATTTTTTATTTAGAATTCAACTTTTATTTCTTTTATTTAACTTTTATAGAATTTTTTATTTCCAAATCTGCACTGCTCTTTTTCATCTTTGTTCGTTAACCGTCAGCCAGCCTTTCAGTTCCTTAGGCTTAAATCCTCCGCTTCATTATTTTTCCTCCTTTGCTTCCCACATCTATCAGGATGCTAAATTTTGCCCATTTTATTTATGAAGTGTCTTTCCTATCCATCTTTTTCTCTACTTCTTCCCATTTCCTACTTCAGTTTATGATTTATGAGCTCTCCCTTGGGATTCCTCCTGACTAAATCACTGTTACCATACCTTTTCTTCCCCATCCTTCTGTTGTGATGAACGTTTTTGAAGTGCACCTTTTTAAAAGTATCTTTCCATGCTCAAAATATATTTGATGGCTCTTTGTTGCCTGTGCAAACTCTTCAATCTAACATTCAAAGTTCTCTATTCTTTGACCTCAACTTAACTTTCTTAGTTCCCACTATCATTCTCACTTCTTATAGGATAAGCTATAGGATAAGCACTGTACTGCTAACCACAAGGTTGGAAGTTCAAACCCACCAGCTGCTTCTTGGAAACCCTATATAGGATTGCATCACCCATCCTTATTTTCCCTCTCCTATGAAGCTTGACTATATTCCCTAGCATAAAATAGCGTCTTCCTCTTCATTGCCGTAACTCTGTCTGTGTGGTATACTCATTGCCCTTTGTACTTATCTCTAGTTCATGAGTTCCTTAAAGTCGTCATTTCTTTGTATTGTATCTTTTTTGTTGCTTTTTTTTTCCCCCCCTCAATTTCTTTCCACCCTGCCTACTTCCATCTTCCCAACCTAGCAGTTTATTAACCAGTATACCAAGGACACCTTCATTTTTTTATACATTGTAAAGACTTTTGTTTGGATTCTTTAACATTGAATTTTTTTGAGTTTCTAAATTATTTAACTTTTCTCTTTGTCACTGCAAATCCAATTATATTGACTTTTTAAACTTTCAGATTCTAAGATCGGAGATGAGAGGCAGAAAGATTTGGAATTTAGAGGCAATTTTCAAAAAAAAAAAGATTCTAATCTAATTATAATCTTTAGATTATGTATGTATTTTAGTTGTATTACTTGAAGTTGAATTTGAAGACTGGCATAAACAAAGTAGGAAAGGAAATTATTTATATTGACAGTTCAAACTGATAACATGTAGAAATAGGTTTGCTTCATATTGAAATATAATTAAATTTTGTATTTAAATCATTTCTTATTAAAATAAATGTGTCAGTGGTAGCCAGTATTGGTGGGCTTTGCACAAAGTAGGTGTCCAGTAAAGGTTTGCAGAAGTAGATGTTTCAGCCTTTTCAAATGATGCATCATTTGTTCTGTTCATAATCTTTTCTTATAAGCGTTCATTATTAGTCTGTGTGCTGATATATAGTTCTGTGGTGTTTTTTGTTTGTTTTTTTTACTTTTACTGTCTCTTTTCAGATTTCCTCCAACATTCAAGCTTGCTCCCCTCTTTATAATTTACTGCTTTTAACCTGCAGCATACTTAAAATCCATGCTTAGTTTGGATCATTAACATCACAAGTAAAGTCCATCCTTTTTTTGACTGGCAAATTTCAGCCCTTCTGAGGTCATCTTTTGCCTTAAATCTGGATTAAGAATTTTATGTTGTAGAGGCTGAAATTACTAGAAGCCTGATTTCAAATACGCTCCTCTTCATTCACAAGTGAAGGTAGTAGTGATAGAACAATGGATTTTTTTTTTTTTTTTTAATCTCTTTAGCCTTTATTTCAGTCAGTGACATGTTCAGATAGGGCCTGCCCTAGAATTCATTCTGAAGTGTGTCTTTGTAGTATGAAGAGGAAGAACACTAACCTTAGAAGATAAAATTGTAGATCTCATTCTACCATTACTACTCCCTAGATGACTGAAGCAAATCTTTGTTTATGAAGACTTCAGAGTCCTTTTTGTCTTCTAATAGTTGTTGTTGTTAAGTGCTGTTGAGTCTGTTGCTACCCTGTATAGGGTTTGTAATAGTGGGAATCATTATCTAAATATACATAACGTGATGCTTATTCTGTTGACTGTTGATATTTAAACTATGTGGTAAAACTCTTCTTTTATTGATCATGGCACTGTTTTACAAGTCTTAGTATGATTTTTTGTCTGAGTATCTTCTATATATTTGTGTAGACATAAACAGCTGGAAGATATCCTGGTTCTGGCCAAACAATTCCATGAGACAGCTGAGCCTATTTCTGACTTCTTATCTGTCACAGAGAAAAAACTTGCCAACTCAGAGCCTGTTGGCACTCAGACTGCCAAAATTCAACAGCAGATTGTTCGGCACAAGGTAGGAATGTACTTACGGTAAATGAAAACACTGAATTGGAACAAGAAATCCTGAAAATAAGAAGAATGCCTATAGCATCCTAGAAGACAATTTGTGGAGCTTTTTTAAAAGTTTAATGTAAAATGTGGTCAGAGTATTCTTTGCAAAATTCTTGGTCTTGAAATAAAAATAGAAATTGACTAATAGGCTGCCAACAAAACAAAAAAAACACCCATCTAGTTTCTAGTTTTTGTGTTATTTTTGCCCTTCAGTAGGTAATTTTTTTTATGTTATTTAATTTGTTATATCATTTGTTATTCATTGTTTTATGTTGAACTTTTTCATTTGTTTTGTTTCTGTTATTCATTTTTTCCACTCTGGATTCCCAGGCTCTGGAGGAAGAAATAGAAAGCCATGCAACAGATGTGCACCAGGCAGTGAAAATTGGGCAGTCCCTCTCCTCCCTGACATGTTCTACAGAACAGGGTGTGCTTTCAGAAAAGCTAGACTCATTGCAGGCCCGATACAGTGAGATTCAAGACCGGTGCTGCCGGAAAGCAGCTCTGCTTGAACAAGCACTGTCTAATGCTAGACTGTTTGGGGAGGATGAAGTGGAGGTGCTCAACTGGCTGGCTGAGGTTGAGGACAAACTCAGTTCAGTGTTCGTAAAGGATTACAGACAGGCTGTCCTGCAGAAGCAGCATGCTGACCACCTGGTACACATGTTTTCCATTCTTATTCCTTATGTTACTAGTTATTTTGTAATTTTGATTCATGTTTCTCTCTCTCTCTCTTTTTTTTTACCCATTTCAAACACTTTGAGTTTATTTTATCCACAATTGTGTAGTGAAAGACTTGGTGTTACTGTTACTTAGATACATTCATGAAAATACTCGTATTCTTCCAACTAAAGGATGATACAGAGTAGAGTCAGAAACCATTTCAGTTCCAACTCATGCTTTACCTCAGGTATCTCTGAGTTTACACTTGAGCAACTTTATGAAAGAGAATGTATTTTAACAAAACCAGGTATACACATTGGTACCCAGAATTGGATCGTATTGCTAACTTCTGGATATTTTTAGAATTTTATGTACTCAGATTCCAGGGAATCCATGTCAGTTGACCTTTTCCATTCCGTTTTAATGAACTCTCTCTTCAGAGGTACAAAAATAGGCAAGTTTTTTTTTTTTTTTTTTACCAGTTTAAGATTCTTCTGTTTCATTGACTTCAAATCTTGAAAAATTTCAACTAGGAACCTGACTTAAGTCAATCTATTCTTGCTGACTTCTTTCTCTTGAAATTTATGTCTTATTCTGTATTTTGGGCCAGTATTTGTTGCATTGCACTTTGGCCTTTCTTGGGTTCAGGTTTGATACCAGAAAGTTACTAAAGCTGATTAGTCCTAAATCCCTTATCCAATAGAAAGGCAAGCTTGCTCTTGGATATCTGATTTAGTTATTTTGGGTAAATTAATTAAAGGTAGCTAAAGCACTAATGGAGTCCTGGTGTGGCGCTGTGGGTTAATGTGCCAGACCGCAAAGCCGTTTAAACTGCAAGGTTGGCGGTTCAAGCTCACCAGCTGCTCCTCGGAAACCCTATCCAGGGTCGCTATGGCTCGACAAGTAGCTAATGATGAAAGAATCAAATACCAGATGTCTAAAAAGAAAAAAACAACTGAGCTAGCATTCATTTAAAAGGCTCTTCTCTTTACTTTAAATTTGGTCTCTTTAAAGTCTTAAATTTCTTTGACTTTGTTTTACCGTGGTTTGGGGATTAATGCTCTTCTTTCCTTTCAGGCATTAAATGAAGAGATTGTTAATAGAAAGAAGAATGTAGATCAAGCTATTAAAAATGGTCAGGCTCTTCTAAAACAAACCACAGGTACTTTGAAAAGTGTGTCTCAACACCTCTCTAATTACAGAAACTGTCACATATCCAGGGAAGTAAGCCCCATGTATTAGCCACTTCTCTTTGATATGTGATTCCTACGAATTTATTGTATTATTGTATTACCATGTGCTCTAGGCAGGCTGGTGAACATGTATTCCTCTGTCCTGCTACATCTTATGAAAACTAAAAGATTTTGTTTAACTCCCATCTGGTTGTAGATGATATCTCCCCCTATCTACTTTCCTTCCGTAATGGATTAAGTCCAATGTCAGTATTCACTGATAGATTCAAGTAACAAGAATCTTGGAAACACCTGCAGTTACATCCAGATATTAGTCTTAGAAGTAGCTTCTTTTATCAAGTGGATGGTGTCTTTTATTTATGGTGAGGGATGCTTTGTGAAATCACTACCACAGGTCACTACCAATTGTAAAAGTAAAGGTTTGATTTGAAGAAAAGGGATGTCCTCATCCCTAGAGTTCTTAAATATGAATAATCACATACTGTCTTTCATAGGTGAAGAGGTGTTGCTTATCCAGGAGAAACTGGATGGTATCAAGACTCGCTATACAGACATCACAGTTACTAGTTCGAAGGCCCTCAGAACTTTAGAGCAAGCCCGGCAGCTGGCCACCAAGTTCCAGTCTACTTATGAGGAACTGACTGGGTGGCTGAGGGAGGTGGAGGAAGAGCTGGCAAGCAGTGGAGGACAGTCTCCCACAGGGGAACAGATACCCCAGTTTCAGCAAAGACAGAAGGTGAGCTGCTATCTCATGTTGTTTTTCCTTAAACAGTCCTCTTAGAGTCCTTCATTTCAAATCTTTACTTTTCATCACTAACTGTCTCTACCTTAAATCTAAACCAAGGTTTCTGATGCCCTCCTTGCTGATTTACTCATGGACACTAAATTTTGACATTAAAGAATACATGTACAAGAACAATTGTTACGGCTTATAGAAAGACTATTGATCGCCAGATTCCTAGGCTGTTTGCTTAATACAAACATTTTACAATGTATCTTCATGATTCATTGTCTAGAGAGTGCTCCATGGTTATATTTGATTTTCACGTAGGATCTAATAAAATTTTAAATACTATGTAGATACTTGTTAAGTTAAATGCCTATGTTTAAAGTATAATTTATCATTTCTGTTGAAATTAGGGAAAATACAGGAGCACCATTGGTTTTACCTCAGAGATAGTCTGTCTCAAGGAGTCTTGTAGACAGTTCTAAATAAGCAGTTTAAAGTGTTGAAGAGCAAGAATGTCAGCTTGAAGACTAAGGTGCACGGGACCCAAGCCATGGTATTTTCATTAACCTCATATGCATGCGAAAGCTGGTCAGTGAATAAGGAAGACCGTAGAAGAATTGTGCTTTTGAGTTATGGTGTTGGAGGAGACTATTGAAAGTGCCACGGGCAGCCAAAAGAACCAATAGATCTGTGTTGGAAGAAATGCAACCAGAGTGCTCCTTGGAGGCCAGGATGGCCAAACTTCGTCTCTCATACTTCAGACATATTGTCAGGAGGGACCAGTCACTGGAGAAGAATATCATGTTTTGTAGGGTGGAGGGTCAGAGAAAAAGAGGAAGACCCCCAACGAGATGGATTGGCCAAGTGGCAGCATCAATGGACTCAAAGTGTGGCAACGATAGTGAGGTTAGCCCAGGATCGGGCAGCGTTTTGTTCTGTGCATAAGGTCACTATGAGTCGATACCAACTCGATGGCACCTAATAACAACAACAAGCCTAAAATCAGACTCCTAGTGTGCCACTGTAGGATAAGCAATGGACTGCAAACCACAAGATCGGCAGTTCAAACCTATCAGCTGCTCCTCAGAAGTGCTTCATAGGGCTTCATGAGTTGGAACTGACTCAGCAACACTTAACAACAACAACAAGCCTAAAATCAGACTACAGAATGATTGAAAAATTTGAGACAGGAAAAATATAACTGAAGGAAAGATAGCTGGGCTGTGTGGTAGTGACAGTACTTTCTACCAGCACAGCTGCTGATGCCCTTTATTTAGTAAGGTATGGCCTGAAAGCTGTTTTCCTTCCTTAGGAATTAAAGAAGGAGGTCATGGAGCACAGGCTGATGTTGGACACAGTGAATGAGGTGAGCCGTGCTCTCTTAGAGCTGGTACCTTGGAGAGCCAGAGAAGGACTGGATAAACTTGTGTCTGATGCCAACGAGCAATACAAGCTGCTCAGTGACACTATTGGACAACGGGTGGATGAAATTGATGCTGCTATTCAGAGATCACAACAGGTAATAACAACTTTACGTTGATATCATAGGCAATGGGGATCTCTGAGGGAAGTAACTACCATAACCCCTGAAATATAAGCTCAAGAATAAGAATGATGAGATCAGTTACCTGATGTAACAAACATATAGCAATGGTGGTAAATGGTTGGGCAGACGTGTGTTTGGATGAATCCAGCTTTGTTCTCATAATTTCAATGTGCTTGACCCCTTTGGTTTGAGAAGAATTTGGAGAAGAGAAAACCTGATACATGAGGTCTTATTTTAGCTGTTATAGCTGTTCCCCTGCTAAACAGATGGATTGTCATTACAGTAGATAATACTCAAAAGTTTGCAACTCATCACAATGTTAGTTTGACATAATCAACTAACTGCCTTAACATTAGAAGGATGAGAGGAAGGAACCAAGAACTATAATTACTATCAAATATGCTGGCCAAAATAGCGGAGCCATCCAAAATAGAAACATCTCGGTAAACACAGGTGTCATATTTCCCTCCATCTTTTTGCTTCCTGCTTTATGGAAAGAAGCTATTTGCTTTTCTTCATAACTGGATACACAGCTATTAATGTGTCATAGCACCAAAAAAAAAAAAAAAAAAAATCCAGTTAATATATCATGATTCCTTGGGTTCATAGTAATAAGCAGATGCTTTCTGAACCACACAGAAGTTTGTTCTGACTTCAAGTATATCCCAAATACATCTTCATTGATATCCCTAGTCTTGGGCCAGATATTTCAATATGACATTTATCTTGCTTCGAGAAGCTTGCTGTTCTCTTTATATGCTTGTATGGATTGGCAAAGCTGGGGAATGCTCATAAAAAAGCACTTGTGTAGAACATGTTTGTAGGTCGTCTTTGTTACTGCATCAAGATCTAGCTACCATTACTGTTTAAAGGTTTGGGGTCTTATGCTTCTCTAGCTGACCAGGTACGTAGTTAACTTGACTCAGCTGTCTGCGGCCATGCTAAGTACATCCATCGTTAAACATTTAACTAGGACCACTACTCTTCAAAGGAACCCTGGTAGCATAATGGATTGTAAGCGGGGTTGCTAACTGCATGGTCAGCAGTTCTAATCCATCAGCACTTCCGCAGGAGAAAGATGAGTCTTTCTGTTCCCACAAAGATTTACAGCTTTAGAAATTCTATACAGCGTCGGTATGAGTTGGAACCAACTCGGTGGCCCGTAACCACAGTGTCTGGGTAGAAGAGAAGATTGGCATAAAGATAGCAGCATTATAAAACCACTGATCAGAAGAATATGTGTGTTGTTGTTAAGTGCCATTGAGTGGGTTCCAACTCATAGCAACCCTGTATAGGGTTTCCAAGAAGCAGCTGGTGGGTTTGAACTGCTGACCTTGTGGTCCACAGTCCAGTGCTGATCCTAAAGCATCACAAAAGTCCTTATGTCAGTTTCTGCTGTTGTTTCTAACTTTAGGACCACTAATTTAGTTTTGTAACTTCTTTCTAAAGAAGTTGAAATATGATATTTGTCTGCATCGTGATTTGTAGTTTTATGAAATTCTCACAGATTTTGGCATTACTTTGAACTGTAAACTGTATTACTGAAAATTCAGGCCTTTCCACGTTGAGTAATAAATTATAGTTGTAACAAGTTGGACCTTTGTTGTTGTTAGGTGCTGTTGAGTCAATACTGACTCATAGCAATCTTAGGCACAACAGAATGAAACACTGCCTAGTCCTTGATATCAGTCAAGTAGGACCTTGTCTGTGGGTGACTTGTCTTGTTTTTTTTCTAAACACTTGTGTTAGTATGAGCAAGCTGCTGATGCAGAACTAGCTTGGGTTGCTGAAACAAAACGGAAACTCATGGCCCTTGGTCCAATTCGCCTGGAACAGGACCAGACCACAGCTCAGCTTCAGGTACAGAAGGTAAGTGTATCATCAATGTACTCACTGTGTCATGACCTAGTAGAATAATCAGGAACTTAGTATGACTGAGAGAAAGTTTGTCGCTATCCCAAGTCAAGTGGGGTGAGTCCATGTCATGATGATGAATAGAAGTTAACTATGAGTACTTGGGATAAGGACAAATTATTTTGCTTTTTCAAAGGGGAAATATAGGCACATTAATTTGGAATAGTTAACAATTTAATAAAAACTAGTTAGCAATATCATGAACAATGTTTAAGAGAGGTGATTTTTTTTAAGCTGCTAAAAGATAGGTTTTGAAGATGTATGAATAGGTAAAGTGTCAAACTTTTTAAGAGCAAATAAAGCTTTAAAGCAAGAAATTTATCATGGACTGTGTCTGAGTTTTCACTGGCCAACTTCACTAGCACAGGCTTAGGTAGGAGATTAATATCCTTTTACTTCTTGTTTTAACTATAGTTTACTTTTCAAAGGCTTTCTCCATTGACATCATTCGACACAAAGATTCAATGGACGAACTCTTCAGCCATCGTGGTGAAATCTTTGGCACTTGTGGGGAGGAACAGAAAGCTGTATTACAGGTGAATTGCATTTATTTATTCACTACATTTATATTCTAGTCTTTATTATGGTGAATTAGAACTACAGTTGGGAAATGCTGGTATAAGAGATACTTTTCCTCCTAAGCTTTCTTATTACTGACTGGGTAGTAACGCCCACACTGATGTCCTAGAACTCACAGTCTTATCCCATGTGTTCATAAATGTCTAAACAGCCATGTTATATAATGTAGCAGAGGAATTGCTGTTTTTCCTTAGTCCATACAGATAAGCTTTGAGTAATGTTTAAGGCATTTATGATAGGCTTTGCAGAACCATATGCAGGCATTAATTCCTTCTTTAGGCTCTTCTAAAGAGGCATATCCCATTCTAAAATGATTGGCAAGAGAGAGTTTGTACACCAGTTTCGTTTGTGTTTTAAAAAGAGTGTGATTAACTACCGTTTTCTCAGAAATCATCATACCCAACTGAGCTATTCATCTCAAATGTATGAAGCACGTAAATGCCAAGTTTGTGGAGACTTGTTTATCAAAGAAGAAAGACTCCATCATAGTCCCTAAAATATCCAGTCTAAGATGATCCATGTTAATAACGCTAGATCTAAAGTTGTGCAACATCACTGAGAGGTTAATTTTGCTCTGTTGTTCTTGTGCCATTTTATTGCCTTTATAAATTTTTTTCTATAGCTTATTAAGTGTAGAAATGATACATATTTATATTTATACATAAATTTACACATATTTTTAATAGGAATATTTTTTCAATCTGATAAATACAGAAAATTAAAATCTCTTATAATCTTCTAGATTAATCCATTAAAATATTTTAATGTGTATTTCTTCAGAATTTTTCATGTATATGGATGGTATGGTGCTGTAGGATAAGCACTAGAATGCAAGGTCAGGTTGAACTGCAAAGTTGGCAGTTCAAGCTCAGCAGCCACTCCTCAGAAACCCTATACAGGGTTGCAAAGGGTCAGAACCAACTTGATAGCACAGTTACTGAGCTTGAACCACTAACTTTGCAGTTCAAATCAACCTTGTGGTCCAGTGCTTATCCTACAGCTCCACTCCAGGACTCCATATGTCTGTATGTGTATGTGTGTGTGTTTAAAACAAGAGTTCATGATAGTAATAATATTTTGCTCTTTGATTCATAGGAAAAGACAGAGTCACTAATACAGCAATATGAAGCTATAAGCCTACTCAATTCAGAGCGCTATGCCCGCCTGGAGCGGGCACAGGTTTTGGTGAACCAGTTTTGGGAAACTTATGAGGAGCTCAGCCCCTGGATTGAGGAAACTCGAACACTTATAGCACAATTACCTCCTCCAGCTATCGATCATGAGCAGCTTAGGCAGCAGCAAGAGGAAATGAGGGTAAGGAGATAAAATAATTTTATTTTATTGCCAAACTGAAAATAAGTTCCACAGTTCACTCAACAACAATATATTTATTAGTGTCTACTGGATGTAAGTTCTATGTCAATGAATTCTTAATCACTTAGAATTTCTTTACACTGTAAAAATACGCATCTTAATACTTTCTCCCCTTTTAACATGAATCAATTAAAGAATAAGATTATTGAGATACCAGGAAGAAGCTGGGTATTAGAGCAGAAGCAAAGGAGTAACTGAACAAAAACCAAAGGCCTTTAAAATTGATCTGAGGACCGGGGCTATTGTTGGACTGTGGTGTAGGGTTGGGTGGCTCTTTCCATTTGGTGAGGCACTGGCCAGAGTGAGAGACATGGGCAAGTGTCAGGAAGCCTTTGCTGCATATTAGATACGATGAAAGGGGAAATTATATATCATTTCAACTGTTGCCATTAATAATGCTGTTACCATTAAGGGCACCTTTTAAACCTTTATTTCTGGTTAGTGGTTTATGCTTACTCCTCCTTGGAAACCCTATACAGGGTTGCTATGGATTGGAATCAACTCGATGGCACTTAACAACAACAATAACCCCATTTTCCTTTAAGTGGAAATTGTTAATTGGAAGGAGGCAGAAGTAGGGTCAAGGAGCAGATAAAGTTCAAGAAATGTTACTAATCATAGCATATCTGCTTGGTGTCTCATTCTGGTGAGGAAAGCAGATGTTAAATCGTGGAAATTACAATTCAGGATGTAGAGATATTTACGAGTACAGAGGAGAATGAGATAAACTTGTACAGGGGTGGAAGGACAGTAAGAGTGGATGTGCCAGGAAGGTTTCCTGGGTGATGGGACATCCAAACTTACTTTAAAAAATAAGCTCTGGCCGGAGTATCTGAACAAAATAAGCTGGTATAAAAGTGTTCATGGTTTAATCCATTTTTCTTTACATAGCAACTAAGGGAATCCATTGCTGAACACAAGCCTCATATTGATAAGCTACTGAAGATAGGTCCACAACTCAAGGAGCTAAACCCTGAAGAAGGGGAAATGGTGGAAGAAAAATACCAGAAAGCAGAAAACATGTATGCCCAAATCAAGGAGGAGGTGCGCCAACGGGCCCTGGCTCTGGACGAGGCTGTTTCTCAGTCTGCTCAGGTATATGTGTGTCTTAAGCTTATATGACCTTCAACTGTCCTTTAGGCTAAGCAAGATGTCATCATTGTATCAGGTATACTTCTATTTCCAGGAAGGCTCTGACCAGCATGTTATTGATACACTATAGATAGACTATCTGCATTTTTATTGTAAGAATCACTGGTGTAATTAACACTGTAAGGAGGGTAAAATGCATATTGCCTGTTATATTACCTTTGATTGTTTCCATGAAAACTTCATCCTTTAGCAAGTATGGCTTTGGATAAACTCATCTTGCAGACTCAAAAGCAATGAATGTCTTAAGAAAAGCCACAGGTTCCTATTGGGGCTATTTAAAAGTTAGAATAACAGCACAGTTATTGGTCAAGAGATTACCAGCTAGTTACTAGTTCAGAGAGGTGCTTGTGTGGGGAGAAGCAAGAGCATAAGAGAAGTATAAACCCCCAGCAGTTGAGTTTAAAGCATGTAACTACATACTTTTCAACTAATATATTACTGTGAGTGGTACTTTTGTCATGTCTGGATATTTTATTCCTATGTTTAGTCAATATTCTTGGTTAATAATTGTACTTACTCAAGTTTTTCCCCCCACCTTCCATCCCATCTCTCACTCACATTGTGGAATGTGTTACTTTATGTTGTTGCTGCCTGCTCCTGTCTTCCCCACATCGTCACATTTCATTGTTGTGTTGACCGCGCCCACCATTACAGATTACAGAGGTAAGGTACCCACTCCCACTGGGATTAGGATGTTTTTATAAAGCTGGAAATTGAGGTCATTATCAATAAGGAAATTTCCCTTAACCCTAGTGGAGTAAATATTAATTCGTGTAGTTAATTATGCCAATTTAATTTGGCGTAGAACCCAAAGTGAGGTAATGATGGGAAGTAGATTTATTATTAAGATTTCCACCATATTTTACTATGTTGTGTGTTAATTTGCATTGAATTGGTTCCGATTCATAGTGACCCAGTTTAGGGCTTCCAAGGAGTGGCTGGTAAATTTGAACTGCCGACCTTGCTATTCAAACTGACCTTGCAGTCCAGTGCTTATCCTATAGCACCACGCCAGGACTTCTTATTTCATTATGAGAATTTTACAATTGTAGTCATGTTTTTGAAAGTACCAGAGAAGTGGAAAGTTAGTTTATTTAAGTGGGGTCCTGATGTAGCGTAGGATAAACACTGGACTGCCCACTGCAAGGTTGGTGGTTCAGATCCACCATCCATTCCTCAGAAACCCTTTATGGGGTCGCTATGAATTGAAACCAACTCAATGGCTTTTCACAACAGCAAATTAATTTAACTTTTGAATTCCCTTTAATTTTTCCAACATTTTTCTTTTTCATTGTTACATATGATAGGTTGTTAAATTGCATGACCTGATACTTTTAAACTCCTAGTCACGTGCATATTGAGTTTCCCCTCCATTTACTTAGCTGGTTGAGGGCATCTATCTTGTTGGTCTAGTGTGTTGCATGCAACTGTCATCTGGCATGTTGACACTGACTCACCAGTTTCATAGTCCTGTCCCTTTTTTGTCACATTAGTTGGAATAGGAGAAATGTTGTGACAGCAGTAACAATCTGAGTTTATTTCTGGTATATTATTTCATATCTTTTGGTTATTAAAATAAGCTTTCACATCTTTTTTTCTGATAGGTTAGTTCTGATGTACTATGCCCAAGCAGTTTCTTAGCTAAACCCAATACTTAGTAGGCCTCAGGGTTCTTGCTGGGTGTAGTACAGGTTATCCTAATCAATAGTAGCTTTGTACCTTGGCCTTATTCCCTAATATTTCCCCCCAAAGTATGATAGAATTATTGTGATGGCTAAATAGTCCAACATTTGTTCAGTTCCATGATAAAATTGAGCCCATGTTGGAGACTCTGGAGAATCTTTCCTCTCGCCTGCGCATGCCACCACCAATCCCTGCTGAAGTAGACAAGATCAGAGAGTGCATCAGTGACAATAAAAGTGCCACCATGGAGCTAGAAAAACTACAGCCTTCCTTTGAGGCCCTGAAACATCGTGGAGAAGAGCTCATTGGGCGATCTCAGGGAGCTGACAAGGATCTGGCTGCAAAAGGTGCTTGAAGAATCTACTTATTTTTAAAGAAAATCAATAGAATAAATTCTAGGTTGTGTTATCTCCAGCCTCCCAATGGATGTATTTCACTGAATGTAAAGGTTGTATCCAAGTAATAAGTATTCCTGAAAGTCGTTTGGAAATAATTTAGAATTCAGAACACATTTCCCCAATGAAGCAAGGTTACAATTGGTTGTTAGATTCCCAGACCAGGCAACAAATACTCCTTTAACCCCCTAATGTGAGTAAACTATAGTATCAACAATGGGTAGAAAATAACTACCTCTTATAACACTTCACATGGGAACATATAACAAGTGCAGTACAGAACACTGGAAATAGAGTTCTCGTCCCAACTCCTTTGTAAATTGGAAGTTTTGTTATTTGAGCAGTATATTTCCAGATTATCTGTGTGATTTCTTTAAGTGAGAGACCAGCATAAGGGAAAATTGCTAAGATAAAAATCTAATAAGTATAAGGTAGAAGTCTTTTAATTATAAACTTTCAGAGCTTTTCTTTAGGATAATTTTAGTGAAAATGTCAGAATTAGTTGGAATTTCTAATGGGGCTGATTTCAAGTACTTAGAGAAGCCCTGCTCACATCTCTTCTGTACCACCTCAGAAATCCAGGATAAATTGGATCAAATGGTGTTCTTCTGGGAGGATATCAAAGCTCGGGCTGAAGAGCGAGAAGTGAAATTCCTTGACGTCCTTGAATTAGCAGAGAAGTTCTGGTATGACATGGCAGCTCTTCTGACCACCATCAAAGATACCCAGGATATCGTCCATGACTTGGAAAGCCCAGGCATTGATCCATCCATCATCAAACAACAGGTTGAAGCTGCTGAGGTAAGTAAAGATCAGAACCCCTTCTATTATGTGTTTGTTCTCTAGAAAATACTATCCAAATGTGTTATGTTGCCTGTTTAGCCAGGCTGAGCACTTTAAAAGATTTGTTTTTTAGCTTTAATGGGATTTTTTTTCCACTTACAAAAATTAACATTCTTTGATTGTTGCCAGGGATGGGAGGAAATGAAGGACAAATCACTAAGTAGACATATGTTAATTCTGGTGAAAGAAAAGGCAACACAATACGGGCAAAGTCTGTGCAACTTGACCAAGGTTATTAAATAAAGACACTGAGAGGTAGGAAAATAAAGGATAATGACAATAAGAGCTGTAACATACACAATTCTGCAACAATACTAACAATTTGTGAGTGGATACATAAGTAGATCTGTATGCTCAATAGGGTGTGAGGTCATATGGAACTATGTGATATATAGGTATAAGCCAAACTCACTGCCATCAAGTGGATTCCAAAGCATAGTGACCCTATAAGACAGAGTAGAACTGACCTGTATGATTCCCAAGGCTGTAAATATTTATGGAAGCAAGCTGCCACATCTTTCTCCCTTGGAGAGTCGGGTGGGTCTGAACCACTGAACTTTTGGTTAGCAGCCAGGCACTTAACCAGTGCACCACCAAGGCTCCTATATGTAGATATGTCGTTGCCACCATCATTAAGTACCGTCGAGTCAGTTCCAACCCTGTATAGGGTTTCTATACGGTACTCTGGTAGCGTAGTGGTTATGAGTTGGCAGCAATTTGAAATTAGCAGCCGTTCCACATGAGAGAGATGAGGCTTTCTGATCCGTAAAGATTTACAGCCTCAGAAACCATATATAGGGTCGCTATGAGTCAAGACCAACTCCACAACACATAACCAACCAACCAACCATAGGGTTTCTGTGGAGCAGCTGGTGGACTTCCACCGCCAACCTTGTGGTTAACAATACAGTGCTTATCCTGCAGCACCACGCCAAACTCCATATATAGACATTGTTGTTGTTGAGTGCCGTCGAGTCGGTTCTGACCCATAGCGACCCTGTATAGGGTTTCCGAGGAGCAGCTGGTGAGTTTGAACCGCCGACCTTGCAGTTCAAACTGCTTTGCAGTCTGGCGCATTAACCCACAGCGCCATACCAGGACTCCATATAGGCATAGTTGTGGATATTTCTACATACATTCTGATCTTTGCTACATGTATATTTATATATGTAATACAACACATAGAGGCACAGTTATGGCAACTTCTTAGTCAAAACCAAACACTTTGCAAGACTGAACTGCTGGGCGTGAAGGCTAATAGTAAGGACCATAATCTTGGGGAACAGCTAGATCAACTGGCATAGCATAGTTTATAAAGGCATAGTGTCCTACACTGTAGTTCAGTGAGTAACATCTGAGGTCTTAATAGCTTGCAAGCAGCCATCTCTAAGATGCAAGTATTGTTCTTTTTTTTCTGCCTGAACAAGTGAGAGTGAAGAGAACTGAAGACTCAAGGAGGCAATTAGTTCACCGTGCTATTAGCACCTGAGAACAGCAGCCTCTTCTAGCCTGAGATCATAACTAGATGATGCTCAGGCACCATTACCATCTGCTCTTAGCAGGGACTCAATGGAAGATCCACCTGGTTAGAATGGTTGAAAATATAGAACAAAATAATTCATTAAAATAAAACAGACTTACTGTTCAGATAGAGACTGAGGGAACCCATAGCCCAAAGTCACTATTACAACATGGAACTAAAGCCACTCTTAGAGACCACCTTCCAACCAAATCACAGACGACCTCATAAAATAAACTATGAACACTTGTGAGTAATGTGCTCCTTAGAACAATCAACTCTAGTAGACCAGAGGGGCAACATTTGCCCAGAAGCAAAGGTAAAAAGGCCGGAAGGGCAGGAAAGAGGAACAGGGGAAAGCCAAGTGGAAATGGGGAGAATGCTGATACAGTGCAGGGATTGCAACCAGTTAATTTCACAGAACAGTTTGTGTGTGAATTAAAAAACCTCAGTTTAGGAAATAATTTTTTTTCCCCCATCTTAATACTTTCTATTGTACTCCCGATGAGTTAGCCTTAGTGTGGAATCAGTGGTTAGATTATAGATAAATGCAAGGCAGCATTAGAAAATCTAGTGGGGAGAATCTTCATTTTAATCTGAAACTAGAAATAATCAGCTCCAATAAGCATCCATCAGCAATTTATCCATGTTTTACAAAAACAATTGACAAACGAGGTTGATAATTTTTTTAAAAAAACTCTTAGGTGGCAGATTGTTGTTGAGTGCCATCAAGTTGAGTCCAACTGATAGTGGCTGGGTGGGCTTCAGTCCCTGACCTTATGGTCCATTGTTTATGCTACAATGCCACACTAAGACTCCAAGTGGCAAGTTGTTGTTGTTAAGTGCTGTCAAGTTGGTTCCAACCCATAGCAACCCTGTATAGGGTTTCTGAGGAGTAAATGGCAAGCTTGAACCACCAACTTTGTGTGGTTCAAACTGACTTTGCAGTCCAACGCATTACCCCACAGTGCCACACTGGGCCACCTAAATGTCTTTAACCTTTTCTTTTTTATATATAAATTTGTTATTAAATTAATACATGATAGAAAATAATGTTACACAGTTAAATCACCTAGTACACTTTTACAATTTTTCTTTTTTAACTTTTCATTGTGAACAGACAGCTTTGCATTCAACAAATTACACACTTTGTTTCATCTCAATGATTAAATTCCTCTCCCTGCAACAAGTTATCCTACTTCCTCCCTGGAGTTTTCCTTATGGTCTTATATTTCACAAATGAACCAACAAGAATATTTGATGTACACATATGAAACAAAAAAATATGTATTTATTTAAATGCCCTAAGGGCATATTCTGCAAGCCAGCCTCCTGCCTACAGACACAGCCTTTCTCAGTCCATGGGCCTAGAGCCCACAGCTGCTCTCTATCGCTCTCCATGCCTGTGCTTCTTCCACTGCCTCTGTTGTAGCCTCTTTCTAGGAAGGATCATACTCTTCCTTCTTGATGGTCCTGGGGTCCTCCGTTCCTGAAATGAAAGATTAACTTCTCACTTTTAGTTACATACCTCTTTTAACTATTTCAGTTGTGACAATCAAAATTTATCCTGCTACCCATTACTCATAATTGAATCTTAAGATCTTATCAGCATCATCTCCGATCCCTTTTTACCAAATCCATCTGGAAAAAAGGAAAACTATTCAGTGGGGAGTCTACATTACCCACCTCTTTCTGAAACTAAGGACACTTATGAAAGTTTGTAACCGAGCCACCTTGTGACTTTATAGCCCCCCAATTTTGATAGCCAATGTCTAGATTGCCCATCCCTGTCAACCCAGTTTACTGAGGAAACAAGCTTGTTCCTTGATAAGAAGAATCCTTCCATTATAGTTAGAATTTTGAGCAAATGCATCCATAAGCAGAAGGTCCAGTTTATCGAATTGTAGCAATTTACACTTGCTTATAGTATCAAGCATCTTTATCTTCATCTGGTCGAGTTAGCTAGCCATCCAAGCTAGGTCAAATGCATACTAGCTGCTAGTTTGGGGGCTCACACGCACCTTCCTGCCCTTCACACCAGCTGGCCGCTTTACTCTCCCAGTGACTAGGTCAGTGCCTGTGGGCTCACGAATTCACAGCTCCCTAAACTTCAGACCAGCCAGTCTTTCCTCTTCTCTCTCTCTCACCTCAAGGTCAGCAGGTGTCAGTGGAACATGACTAAACTCAGCCTATGTATTCATTGCTGCAGTTCTCCAATTTCCACTCACAATTAGACCCCAGGTGGTCACCAGCGAGCATATTAGACTGCTCATGGTTCCCTTTGAATTTCAGTCTTAGAAAAGGGATTTTCCCTAATGGCCTGACTTTTTGATAAGATTCTTTTGTTCTCCCAGCGTCTCTGGGTTGGCCTGCATGTCTTTTTAAGTGGGAATATCCCTCCTAAGGCCCCATAGTGTACAAAGGCTTAACAAGAAACCTATTTCCTTGGGTAAATTGTAATTCTCCTTTTTTCAAATCCTTAACTTTTGTAAAAGACTTTTTTTAAGTCAATTATTTGACATAATAAAAATAAAAGTGTAGTACAAATATCTAAATTTCAGTTATGGATTTTGATAGAGCCAAAGAATGAAGAAGAAACATTTTTACACTGTGGAAAACTAGATAATTCAAAATATAAATTACTATATTAAATCCCACTGAAGAGAGTTGGAAAGTTCATGGTATAAAACCCTCAGGATTTGAAGTTTGATAGTCATTTCATTTCTGTGGAGGGGTAGAAATTGAGTGTTAGTTTTGTTTGCTTTCCAAAATTCCTTCACAGTCTCATAGGGGGAAAAAAATTAGTGTAGAGTACTGATGGTGATGGTGGTATGCTGTGGAGTTGGTTCTGACTCACAGTGACCCTGCGTAGGGTTTCCGAGGCTGTAAACCTTTATGGAAGCAGAAAGCCTCATCTTTTTCCCACAGAATGGCTAGTAGTTTCTAACTGCTGACCTTGAGATTAGCAGCCCAACTCATAACCACTACACTACCAGAACTCCTTAGCGTTGAGAAATACACGGTAGAAAAGAAAAATCAGTTCTGAACTCTGAGTATCCAGCGATAACCGTTGTCACTTTGACACATTTTTCCATCTGTTTCAGAGAACCAGCTACAGTGTTGTTAGATACCATCTTGTTGCTCCTACTCATAGTAACCTTGTATGGAACAGAAAAAATGATGGCCAGTCCTTTACCATGCTCGCCGTCTGCCTGCTGTTTACCTAATGCTTCTTTCACTTTGTTGTACCCATTGTAGCATCTGCTAAGCTTGTCTTGATACCTGTCTTATGTCTTTTATTTCAGCCATTTTCCTAATTTCTCCCCCTCCTCCTTCCCATCTCCCATTATTGCCAGTCTATAAGCTACTTTTTAAGACCTGGCACAAAACTGGCTTTCTTCAAGATTATGTAGCTAATTTAACTCCTATTATAAGGTCACTATGGAATGGTACCTGACTCGATAGCACCTAACAACAACATGGTAGTCTCTTAGGCCTTAATTTTGTGACTTGTGTTATTTTAGTACCCTTGTTGATATATTTCTCTGTATATTATAATCTCCTTGGAGACCGGAACTATCTCTTGCCTCTTTCAGAGGAACTTACATAATAGGACTGTCTACTTTGACAGATACTTAACCAAAAAAGGGTGAGCTCATTTTATCTTTGCCATTGAGAAAAATAACCACTTGAATCTAAAGTTTCACTCTCTAGATAGACAGTATATTAAGAACATTAACAAACTTTTGTGAAATTGACAGTCCTGCTGAACATCTGCTATTGATAAGAGTCTAAATTAAATTACATTTGCAAAGTTTGGGAAGTCCTGTTCTGCTTTCTGTTTTGCCTTATGTTTTGTTCATTTACATGCAGACTATTAAGGAAGAGACAGACGGTCTGCATGAGGAACTGGAATTTATTCGAATCCTTGGAGCAGATTTGATTTTTGCCTGTGGAGAAACTGAGAAGCCTGAGGTGAAGAAGAGCATTGACGAGGTATGGACATGCTCGTCAGGAATTCAAATGAAACATGTTTAGTGGGCTCAGACTGAAGGGTAGTGTTAATGTAAAAATCTGATGGAATGTTTTCCCTCTAGATGAATAATGCGTGGGAGAACTTAAACAAAACATGGAAAGAGAGGCTTGAAAAGCTTGAGGATGCCATGCAAGCTGCTGTGCAGTACCAGGACACTCTACAGGTGAGCGTCCAGGAGGTGATCACCTAGAGCATGTGGGCTCCATCTTCTCTGGTGTCACTGTCTGAAGTCAGTACAGGAATGGATCCCTTGTACACCTAACACAATGCCAGCTCCCATTTCCGGACAGTTTCCCCTTTTTCTTGAGAAAAGCAGTAACATATATCCAATCTTTTATTCTTCCTGCCATTATTGCATGCTTGTCATATGTATCCTCATGGTGGCTACTCTGTGAAGCGACCTGGCTGTGAAAGTCAGCTAAAGGTTTCGAACCCAGGTAGTCTTAAACACGGTTTAGCACGTTAACTTTGGAATGGCATCACATTGGTAGCTGGCAGTGAGAAATAATAACTTTTATTCAAGTGGAGTGTTTCCAGATAGTAGTTTATTTTGGCACTATCCCAATGATGTTGGCTCAGTTCTTGAATCTCCATATTACAGCAATAAAGATGGCAATCCCTTACCCTCGACTCCACCTAAAAACAGAAATAAATACCACAGTGCGCTTTTTGACTTTTAGTCTTCACCCAACTTTTCCTTCAATTTTTGATTATTTGTATCTTTTATTTTAGGCTATGTTTGACTGGCTAGATAACACTGTGATTAAACTCTGCACCATGCCCCCTGTTGGCACTGACCTCAACACTGTTAAAGATCAGTTAAATGAAATGAAGGTTTGTATCTAGGAATGGCTTTCGCTGCTTTTGAAAAATGGCTGCTTCTATGGGCCTTTTTTAGTTTTTAAAAGCTTACTCCATTGTTAACAATAAGCATGTCTTTTGATAGGAGTTCAAAGTGGAAGTTTACCAACAGCAAATTGAGATGGAGAAGCTCAATCACCAGGGCGAACTGATGTTAAAGAAAGCCACTGATGAAACAGACAGAGACATTGTCCGAGAACCATTGACAGAACTCAAACACCTCTGGGAGAACCTGGGTGAGAAAATTGCCCACAGACAGGTAAGGCAAATGGTGGCTTAAGTAAATCTACTACTGTCTGCTTTTATTTAGTCTCCTAATATTGCTTTTATATCTTTTTCTGAGCAGCATAAGCTAGAAGGTGCTCTGTTGGCCCTTGGCCAATTCCAACATGCCTTAGAGGAACTAATGAGTTGGCTGATTCACACTGAAGAGCTGTTAGATGCTCAGAGACCGATAAGCGGAGACCCAAAAGTCATTGAAGTTGAGCTTGCAAAGCACCATGTAAGTAATTTTCATCTCTACGCCTATTTGTATGAGACCTAATGCTGCCTTTTGATGTGTGTGCCATAGGGAATCAGGCTGACGGTATCAGTAGAGACATTATGTCATTCAACATTTTTTAGGTTCTCAAAAATGATGTTTTGGCCCATCAAGCCACAGTGGAAACAGTCAACAAAGCTGGCAATGAGCTTCTTGAATCTAGTGCTGGAGATGATGCCAGCAGTTTACGGAGCCGTTTGGAAACTATGAACCAGTGCTGGGAGTCAGTGTTACAGAAAACAGAGGAGAGGGAGCAGCAGCTTCAGTCGACACTGCAGCAGGTGTGTGCATCATCCGCGTTGCGTGGGCAGAGGTGTGCACATAACAACGTTCAGGAGAATGTCTAAGCCAAAGAGGAAAGCAATCTAGGGTATAACCCCTATATCTTGAGAGCATGGTCCATTGTATGCCAGGACTTGTCTGAAAATAACATTTTTCATTCGGTCATTTTGTTATATTAACATAATGTCTCTATTGGTAATAGTATCTTCAAAGCTAGTAAAACCTCACTATCACAAAGTTTTTTCACAAATTCAGATACTTGTTAGATCAAGTCAGGTACCTCCATGTTCAGCAGTAGCCTTGTCAACTAGTCAGTTCACCAGATTATATCAGACATTATATTGTTGTTGCTGTTGGTAAGTGCTGTTGAGTCGCTTCCAACTCATAGCAACCCTGTATAATGTTTCCCAGGAGCGGCTGGTGCATTTGAATTGCTGACCTTGCGGTCCAGGATTCCATATAACATTAGAGTGGTGTCTAAAGAATTCTCCTTTCTGACAATAAATATATAATAGATTGGTCCCATGCTAATCCAGCAATAGATTAACTACCTGAGTGAAGTCTAAAATTCCTCCCTCAAAGTAGTTTCCACATATGGTCATTTAGAACATTTGCTTTTAAAACCGAGAATTGACTGCTGACCTTGTTGACATTGTCTTTACTCAAAAGGCCCAAGGTTTCCACAGTGAAATTGAAGATTTCCTCTTGGAACTGACAAGAATGGAGAGCCAGCTTTCTGCATCTAAGCCTACAGGAGGGCTTCCTGAAACAGCTAGAGAACAGCTTGATACACATATGGTAAGGAAAATTCTTCAAGTTGAGCATAAGTTTCCAATGTTCAATAGCTCCGTTTTAAATCCACACAGGTATCTGGGACTGTACAAAGTCCTACATTTTCACTGACAATATATGACAATAAGCAGCAATCCCTAAACTACAACCTTAATAATTGTTGCTTATTCAGGGATTTTAATACCTTGCCATAGGCAGCAGTAGTCACAGGGAAGGGTCAAATGGAAATAGATTGGTGAACTGGTAAATTTTTAGTTGGTCAGTTGGGTTGGCACAATGGCATTGACTTGAAGGTCAGAGCATCAAAAAGGCAAATAACACCGATGTGACTGCATTTTAAAAATCAGTACTTACTGTGAGTTTTGGTAAATCCAATTGCTAATGACCGTATTTCAGGGAAGTGTACTAAGAACAAAAAACAACATCATTTCAAGGAAAATCCTTTATGAAAAGAGTAAATTATTATTATTAGAATCTTTTTTTGTGATCTCTGATCCTAAAGAAAAAAAATTTCCTATTCACTTGGTGACAGATTTATTTTAATGTTAAAGAAGAACAGTGGGCTTCATTCCACAATAACTTAGCCATTGAATTGAATCCAAAAGAAAGACTTTTTATGGGACCTTCTTGAACTTACCCAGGCTGTGCTAAATATGTGTATGAGTATCTTCCAGGGAATGAAGACCCCCAAAGGCATTTGTGTGTTATTATCTTTGTTGCCTTTTTTTGTAGGAACTCTATTCCCAACTGAAAGCCAAGGAGGAGACTTACAACCAATTGCTTGACAAGGGCAGGCTCATGCTTCTAAGCCGTGATGATTCTGGATCTGGCTCCAAGACAGAACAGAGTGTAGCACTCTTGGAACAGAAGTGGCATGTGGTCAGCAGTAAGATGGAAGAAAGAAAGGTATTGTTATCAAATAGTGTGTGATTGCTGTGTTTGAATAGTTTGCTTGATGATTGCATTGCACTCAATTACCATCTTATTTCTTTCAAGAGTTGTCAAAGACCAATATACTATAACAAAATGGCTCCATACTAATCAAGCTATCTTCTTTGGTGTTGAGTTTTGATTTTCTATCTGTGTCAAGTTGCATTTATGGTGCTAGTTTTGCCAGTATTTAATATTCATTCCTTTTTCTGTGCCTACCAGCTATGGCTTTACTGCCTTTCACTAAATAGTGAACCCATGGGCTTTAAATACATGGTTTTGCTTTTAGTTGGTGATTTTGTATTAGGAAGGTGGAAGGGGCAAGGCATGCAGGGAGTTAGACTAACTTAGCATAGGCAATTGGTTTCTAGTGTAAGTGCAGTTCCTAGTATATGGCCTCTCCCCACTCGTCATAAAACATAAAACAAATGATCTTCAAAACGATGGTCAAGAGTTTTTTTTCTAAAGAAATATATACATATATATATGTGTGTGTGTGTGTGTATATATATATATATATATATATACACACACACACACACACACACACACACACACACACACACACACATATGGAGTCCTGGTGTGGCGCTGTGGGTTAATGCACCAGACTGGAAAAGAGTACAGAGTTCCACTGTATTCTGTGTTGGTCAGATCAGTTGCGAATTATGTGTTCTGTTGGTCACATTGATTCAACAAATAATTATCAATCATCTGTGTACCAGGCACTGTACTAGATATATATTGTTAAATGCCACCAAGTCCATTCTATATGTGGCAACCCTATATATAGTGTTTTGAGGAGTGACTGATGGGTTTGAACCTCCACCCTTGATGTTAGCAGTCCAGTGTTTATTATACAGCACCACACCAGAACTCCTTCTACTAGAAATATAGTAAAAGCAACAAAGGCATAGATCCTACTTTCATGGAATTAGTGGGCAGAAGGACATAAAACAGACACATATAAATGAACATGTTATATGAAGACTGATCAGAGGACCTGAACAGTATATTTCTGACATTCTAGATCTTGAGTAATCTGTCATCTTCAGTCCCTGCAGAAGGCAGAACTAAGACTAATAAAAGCAGGCAGATTCTGACTCATTATCAAGAATTATGTATAGGTTTGTCCTAAAAGTTGAGTGGGTTCCCTCAAGAGATCATCATCAGTGGAACTGGTCAAACCAAGGCTGGGTGTCAAAGGTAGAGTTATGTTTGATTTTGTGAGAACCTTGCATCTCAAGATCACTAAAATTAACTAAAAGTGTATGATGCTATATTAAAGAATTTATATGTTACAGTGTGGAAAAAATTCCTGCCATCTAGGAACTCGCAGTGTATTAATCTCAACACTTATATGATAGATTTAAAGGATTTGATTTGACCACTTGATTGGTTTAAATTGGACTGTATATTTTATTACATTCATTGCAATATTTTTCCATATTACAAAAGTATCTTGAAAGCACAAAGAAGAAAATTTTTAAAAATTGTACAAGTTAGTCAACTAGAATTAACGCTACTTAAAACCACTGTATATCTTTGCTTTTTGTTTTCTGTGACTATTTTAGGTATGTTCATTTTTAGCAATCTGTCATTATTCTAATCTTCCTGCCTGTTAGGCAGGCCAGAGGCAGGAATCTCTGAGGATAAAACTTCAGGATTATGGAGGGTTAGGATGTAGTTGTGGAGAGTAGCATTAGCGTGAATGAGCCAATGTTTTTGGCTGTTCTGATTCAGGTCATTTTGCACAAAGAAACAGAGTGCCTCACAATTTATATCTGTTGTTAACTGTCGAGTCAGTTCTGACTCATAGCAGCCCTTATAGGGTTTCCAAGGAGCAGCTGGTGGGTTTGAACCATCACTCTTTTGGTTAGCAGTCCAGTGCTTATTCTACAGCGCCACACCAAGACTTCTCAAATTTACATCTAGTGGTAAAAATTTTGCCCAGAATTCTATGGCTTCTTTCAATACCTTTTCTATTTATAGTAAAAGCATACGTTTCAGACTAAGCCATTTCTGGGTTCCATGTTTTATGAAAACCTGTATTTAAACAGAGAACATTGCAGTGAAGTGCTTTTCATTTAGTTGTTTTCACTCCATGCACAGTACATTCAAGGAAGCAGACTCTGCTCAAACCAGGTTGTTGATCCTGCAGCTAGCTGTCACCAGTTCACAGTCAGTTCCCTTGCACTTACTGAATAGTTTTATTCCTGTTCTTTGCTATTTCAGGAGGTGGAGAGTGGCCGAGAAAGCAGCTTAGATGCTAATTGTGCTTGCTTTCCTTTTCCATGTGCACAGTTATTGTCCAGGCATATCAGTTTTAAACGCTAGCATTAAATGTCCCCTGCTTTACAAACAAAGTGTGTTTGGAGGTTGATTAAATGAGGCTTCCTTTTTAGAGATCATTTCATTTGGTATACAATGCATGTCTTTGTCAATGAAGCTATAATTCCTGAATTTGGCACTTTTTCTTTTTATGTATGTGGGGTTTTTTTTTCCTTTCCCTTTCAATGAAAATTTAGTCAAAGCTGGAGGAGGCCCTCAACCTGGCAACAGAATTCCAGAATTCCCTACAAGAATTTATCAACTGGCTGACTCTCGCAGAGCAAAGTTTAAACATCGCTTCACCTCCCAGCCTTATTCTCAACACCGTCCTTTCCCAGATAGAGGAACACAAGGTAATTGTGTCCTTAAAATGTTGTTGCCTCCCTTTAAAGGAGTCTTCAAAAGAAATGCTCCTTTCCCTGACCTTAAATTTAAAAGAGCAATGTTTTTCTCTCAGGTGTTTGCTAATGAAGTAAATGCTCATCGAGACCAGATCATTGAACTGGATCAAACTGGAAATCAGTTAAAGTTCCTTAGCCAAAAGCAGGATGTTGTTCTGATCAAGAACTTGTTGGTTAGTGTCCAGTCTCGGTGGGAGAAAGTTGTCCAGCGTTCCATCGAAAGGGGGAGGTCTCTAGATGATGCCAGGAAGCGGGCTAAACAAGTAAGTTATAAAAAATTCTAATTTTTTGAACAGCCTCGTACTCCACTAGAGTGGTTCTCAGAAAAAAATACATTGAATAATTTGCATATTCATTCCTACTATGATTTATTTCTTATCTAATTTTAGTTTCATGAAGCGTGGAAAAAACTGATTGACTGGCTAGAAGATGCAGAGAGTCACCTAGACTCAGAACTAGAGATATCCAATGATCCAGACAAAATTAAACTTCAGCTTTCTAAGCACAAGGTAAAGCAGTTCATTGCTCTCAGATACTCACTGAAGCTTATCACTTGCTAAAAGTAAAAGTCACCTCTTATCAAAAGAAAACGAATTGGCTAATGGTAAAAATTAAAGACGATGAAGCCAGGGTAATCTGAAAGCATTCCAGTTCATACATGCTCAAGTTCTTTTCCAAACAAAATGTATCTAATTAAACATGTTTTCGTGATCAGTAGATTGAAGCAGACAAGTTCTCTCAGTAATACACTCATCTTAGTTTTTATTTGCGTGCCTTCAAAAAATGTCCAGCTAAAGCAGTGACTTCCTAGTAGATCTGTTAGGTGAGTTCAATTCAAGCAGAGTTTATGGCAACTGTTTTTGGGATCCCAAAATGATCATCTTGGTAGATGTTTTTAAAAAACACAGGATGATTACAGGAGCTTATTAGGAAGGAATTTTAATAAAATTATAAACTGCATTCGTGGTAAAAAGACAAGGTAAATCACACTGAGAAAATTTTTCCCATTACAACAATGCATGTGCTCATTCTTCAAGGGCTCTCCTATGAGAATTCTATTGGGAAACTTAGCTCTGGTAGCGTAGTGGTTACGAATCGGGCTGCGAACCTTAAGGTCAGCGGTTCGAAACTACCAGCCGCTCTGCGGGAGAAAGATGAGGCTTTCTACTCCCGTAAGGATTTACACCCTCGGAAACCCTGTACAGGGTCGCTATGGGTCGGAACCGACTCGACGGCACTTAACAACAACGACAACAACCCTACAGCCCTGAACTTGCCGCTTCAAACTTTGTTTCCAAATCTCAAAGACTATTTAAAATGAATACAATTTGAATTCCTCAAGAATGCTAAAGCTGCCATTTTGATGTAGTATAAATTGAAGTGCACAGAATTATTTGGTGAAGGATTAGCAAAATGGAAATACCACCTTCATACAGAGAATATGTCACGAAACAACAGATTCACATTTTGATATTTTTTCTGGTGGGCTGACTTTTCTTGTCTTGCCTCCAAAGCAGATATCTTGCTTGATATTCTAACAACCAAACAGTCCACTTTTTTTTCTGCTCGTCTTTCTTTCATTAAGAATCTGCTCCCAGCAGTTTTTGGTTGATCTGCATGTCTTTTCAAGTGGGAATGTCCTAACTCAGAACGTTCTATATTGGGCTCAGAATTCCACCTAAGGCTTCATGCTCCACAAAGGTTTAACACGAAGCCTATTTCTCTGGGCAAATTCTAATTCCTCTTTTAGCTAATCCAATCAGTTATGGGTTGCAGATGGGTTTACAAGCTTTCTGTATTCATAATTTCCAGTATTCATTTCTTTCACACTTAAATGTCTGTTTTACAGTAATACACAGGAGAAACCAATATCCACAAGACAGTCAAGCACCTAAATATTTTTCCCCTTCTTTACCTATTCAGACTATGTCTTGATGCCTGTATCACATAGTGCAGTTGTTCCAAGGTTGTGTATACATCACTGTTTATCTCTGTCCTGTTTAGCTCAGAAGGAGTTCTGGTAGCGTAGTGGTTACGAATCGAGCTGCTAATCTCAAGGTCAATAGTTCGAAACTACCAGTTGTTCCGCAGGAGAAAGATGAGGCTTTCTGCTCCCATAAAGATTTATAGCCTTGGAAACCCTGTATAGGGTCGCTTTGAGTTGGAACCGACTCCACGGCACGTAACAACAACAAATTTAGCTCAGGCATTCCTCCATAAGTCTTCCCCTACCTTCTTTGTTAATCTGCCACCCTCCTTCGTCTTGTGTGTTTCCTGACCCTTCTTTTAGCAATACTTTTGACTTACCCTGTATCTTGACACTATGGAACAATGGCAGTATCCTTGTGGTTACTTAAATAGCAGTTCAAACAAAGTAATTGTGTAGAGTAGCCAGTTAAAATAGTCTTTTTGAAATAGTCATGCACACTGCTGTGCAGCATGAATAAAAGCTTAAACATTTTGAAGAATAATATATTGCTAATTTTAGTTCATCAAAGTAGTGATATTCATCCTATATTTGGTTTTCAACCTGGAAACTTGACTTTTTGTCCAAAGTCAAGAAGGCATCTGGCTTTTAGCATGCTAATTTCTTTTCTTTTTGGAAACAGGAGTTTCAGAAAACTCTTGGTGGCAAGCAGCCTGTGTATGACACCACAATCAGAACTGGCAGAGCACTGAAAGAAAAGACTTTGCTACCTGATGATACTCAGAAACTTGACAACTTACTGGGAGAAGTCAGAGACAAGTGGGATACAGTCTGTGGCAAGTCTGTGGAGCGGTGAGCATTAAGTGTTCCCTTCGTGGATCTGTGTGTTATCTCAAAGGTTAAGAGGCTCCATTCTTCAATTCCATAAGATGGTCATAAAGCTAAATCATTAGAAACAGGTTCTGCAGCATCTCTTTACATTGCAAGTTAGTGCAGAGTTACAAGATTATTAGAACAAAAAGTATTAAAATCCTCTTGTTTTAAACTTGAATCTTACTGTATCAGAAGTGGAGAGTGTTGTAAAATCAAGCCCACAGTAGCTAAAGATCAGTAACTGACGTATGGAGTACTCTCACTTTATATCAGACCCTGTGCACATCCTATATGTGTGTTACCTCATTGAAACATCATTGTACCTGACCTTTACTGAGCACTTGGTATGTGCCTCTCACACCACCCTCTGAGGAAACCAGAAAAAGAGATTGTTTAACTTCCCCAAGATGAGCTGAGATTTGAACCTAGGCAGTTTGATTCTAAAGTTGACATTTTCATTCACTGTGACCGACTGCTTAATACTGCCTGGTGTGACGCCGTAGGATAAGCACTCGACATCAAAGTCGGCCATTCAGACTCACCAGCCATTCCTCGGAAACCCTATACAGGGTCACTATGAGTCAGAATTGACTTGACAGCACTTACTAGCAACAAGTTATTATCATAGCTCTCTGAGTTATGTATTGTTTTTGCTCTTATTTTTTAAAGGGGCCAAAAGAGGTTAAAGAGGCTAAAAGAGATTGAGAGGCAACCCAGAGTTGTACTACTAATATAGAGTTAGGAGTTGAATTCTTGTAAATACAGACCATTCCCAAAACCATAATCAGAGACCTTGTGTCATTAGAATATATCCATATGTACAACCATTGAATAAACTATATGATGTCAAAACAGCATCTATACCCATCACCTACATCAAACGTAATGAGTTCTTGAGAGTGCTTTGATTGAAAATGTCTAGGCATCTTTTTAGTCACCTTTTAAAACACTGTTTCATTGTGAATTGAGTGACGATTTACAAGCAGCAAATCTGTTTCACATTCAACAAATCTTACATACATTGTTTCATCTCAATTTCAGTCCCTTCAGAGTAACATCCCACTTCCTCCCTATGCTTCTTGTTGCCATTCCTCCTCCTTTCTTACCCTTCTGAATTTTATCCTTAGGCAAATGCTGCCCTTTTGATCCCAAATGGTCAACGATTCTATGGTGTGCGTACCTCACTAGTGTTGTTATGCCTCCTACATTCTTACCTATTATTAGTCTGAAAATTGCTTCACAGGGAAGTGAGTTTATTTACTTCAGGCCTAAAGAGTAAATAAGGGCCACAGGCTCAAGGTACACTTGTCTTCATATGACCAATAAACCTGATCTTTTTATGATTTTGGGTTTTGTTACACATTTTCTCCCACTCTATCCAGGACCTTTAGGTGTGGTCCATTTCAGAACAGTAGGTAGTGGTAGCTGAGCACTGTCTAGTTTTTCCTGTTTCAGGGTCATGGAGACTGATGCTCAGATGGTCCATTTGTCCATTGAAGTATTTTCAAGTGTCTTCAATTTTCATCATTCTTCCCTCTGGACAGGGAGGGACCAATAGTTACACCTTAAATAATCACTTAAGAACTTTTAAGACCCCAGTCGCTACTCACCAAAGTAGAATGTAGAACATTGTCTTTGTGGACTATATTACCCAGTTGGCCTTGGTGTGCCCCAAGTCTTATCACTTTTTGGAAAGTATTAACTGTAATGATAATACACTCAGCAAAACATACAGTAGTTAATCACTTTCTACATGTAGACGTCAATGACACTGATTATATTCTTCAAATCTTAGTCACTGTTCACAGTGTTTCTAATGATTCCAACATGGGGTCCCTCACAGTATAAGCAATATTCCCTTTCAGCAGTCAGAACTGTGAACCATTCATAAAAGAATCCCTAATTGTGGTGGGTTTGTGTGCTTTTCTCAGGCAGCACAAGTTGGAGGAGGCCCTGCTGTTTTCCGGCCAGTTCATGGATGCTTTGCAGGCCCTGGTTGACTGGTTATACAAGGTGGAGCCACAGCTGGCAGAGGACCAGCCTGTGCATGGGGACCTTGATCTCGTCATGAATCTCATGGATGCCCATAAGGTGAGGGGCAAGCTCTGGGCTGTTTGGAGGGAAGGCTGCTTGGGCCTGCATCTAAGTGCACCTTCTGCTCTGTGTTCACTGTCTAGGTGAGAAGAAAGCCTGACAGAGCCTGTATCTCTGTTCCTTGTTCTGTGTGTTTAAACCAACTAGTTTTGGGATTCTATACCAGTCATAAAGCATTCACCAAAATGGATTTGATTGCGATTTGGCAATGTTTTAACTTTGAGGCCCCACCCTTCCTGTTTATATTCCTAAGTTGAGTCACAAAATGAATTACAATTTAAGTGGAGACCTCAAAGATACCCATTTCCACCAACTCTTACCATAGAAAATGAGTGCTTTTGAAACCACTTCTGAACCTAACGCCATGCATGTCATTATTTCGTGTACTTTTCACCTTTTCCCATAAGACTACAGTCTAGGAAACCCTAGAGGGGAGTTCAACTCTACCCTATAGGGTCTCTGTGAGTCAGAATCAGCTCCGTGTCATACACCACCCCAGACATGCTGAGCTACATGATGTCGGCCTGCACAAAGCACTCCACTTTACCTTCTTTTTATGTGCTTAACAGATGAGTTTTTATTTAGCTCTCATAGCTGGGGAAATGTTGATATAACTACTCCCATTTTACAGATGAGAACACCAGAATGCAAGAAACGTAACTAAGCAACTTATCTTAAAACCAGGAAGCATAACTGCCTGAGCTGACATTTAGAGCCAGATGTTCTAGGTGTTCTTCTGCATAGATTGTCCTGCTCCCCTCTGCATACAGCACACAGGATTGGGACCTACCAAGGAAAATTGAGCTAGATAATACCTTTCACTGTGATTTGGCGTCTTGGACTCAGAATTTCTCAGATAGGCTAATTCTTCTATTTTCTTTTATAGGTTTTCCAGAAAGAACTAGGAAAGCGAACGGGAACTGTGCAGGTACTGAAGCGTTCAGGCCGCGAGCTAATTGAGAATAGTCGAGATGATACCACTTGGGTCAAAGGACAGCTCCAGGAACTGAGTACTCGCTGGGACACTGTGTGTAAGCTCTCCGTCTCCAAACAGAGCCGACTGGAGCAGGCCTTAAAGCAGGTAAGAGAGATTTGCTGGACTAGCCTAAAGGGGATGGATTTGAGCCAATCTATTGTAGTTTCCTTACCAGGATCAGTGCCAGCCAGTCTTAAAATTAATGTAACAAAGTCAAAATCTGATACCCTGAATGTTCTACGTGACTTTGACACTTATTTCTATTAGAAATAATACAGTTACTGATTTTACAAAGACCCACAAATGAAAGGTGACCTTTGTGGGGTTGGACAGGGCCATCAAATGCCTGTGATACACTGAAGAGCTCAGGCCCAGCTGTCTTCCCCAGCATGCTCCAGTGTCAAAGACTTGGCTGTAGAGAGAGCTTCAGTCTCTTACGCTTGGTTATTTCAGGCAGAAGAGTTTCGAGAGACTGTCCACATGCTGCTGGAGTGGCTTTCTGAAGCAGAGCAAACGCTTCGTTTCCGGGGAGCGCTTCCTGATGACACAGAGGCCCTGCAGTCTCTCATTGACACCCACAAGGTAATCCAGTCCCCGGGGTATGCTGCTGCTCTGCTAGAAAACATGAGACTTCCTATGAGAAAGGAGCAAAGTCAGAAACAAGAGGGAAGTGAATGGTGACTTTTGTGACACTTTCAAGGATCAACATTCATTCACTTTCACACAAGTTTTACATGCTGGTTGTGATTAGACATTATCTAAAGAAAAATGTGGGTTATTTTACCTCACACTGACACTCCTTTGTTTGACTTCCTTTTTACTATCTTTGGGCCCTACTCTGTTCCTCAACAGTTACTTACCAAGCTACAAAGTATAATATAGTATCTGGGGCCTCATTCTCATTATCCGAATTAAGTTGGGAAGTGTTTCCTTTTTAATTTTTGTGTTAATTTTACATTAGCCGTGCAGAGATTTTAATCTTGGCATTTTATTGTAGGTACATTAAAAAATAATATAGTGTTCTGTGTTGTTGTTAATGTGCCAATCTTGTTGATTTTGACTCATAGCCATTCTCTCAAGTTCCCCAGGTCTGTTAAACTGGGGAGAAAATGTCTGGCATGTAAATAAGACTATTTTAGGGAGCTATGTCAACACCTGGGAGACAGGTGTTTCACATTGGAACTTATTCCCCCTCAGTGTGAGCTAGCAGTCCTGGTAGAGCAGTTTTCTTAAATTTCTGTTTTAAATTCTTTTTCATTCAGGAATTCATGAAGAAAGTGGAAGAAAAGCGAGTAGATGTTAATGCAGCAGTAGCCATGGGGGAAGTCATCCTGGCTGTCTGCCACCCTGATTGCATCACCACCATCAAGCACTGGATCACTATTATCCGAGCTCGGTTTGAGGAGGTGAGTCATTGGTGTTAAAGGAAGACTGCACATGCTCGATACAATGAATTTATAGTGAAAAAATGCTACAGAGCTTTTTGGTGTTTTTAAAAACTAGGTAAGGAATCTTATACCATTTTTATCTCACTGTTAATATTTCATCAAAAATTGAGTTCACATTTTAGTACAGACTGTTTTTTTGGTAATGTGCAGAAACCTGCAAGATTCATGCAGGTACAGTGATGTGTTATTTACAACAGATAGGTTGGGTGTGTTGTTTTCCTCCTTGCTAAGAAGCCTCCCACCACTTGTCTATTAGCTTGTTGAGCTGTGGTGGCTTGCTGTTGCTGTATTCTGGAAGATATGCCACTGGTATTTTAAATACCAGCAGGGTACACCCATGTAGACAGATTTCAGCTGAACTTCCACACTAAGACAAACTAGGAAGAAGGAGAGATGGGCTACTTCTGCATGTTTAGCCACTGAAAACCCTATAAATAGTAGTGGAACACTGGCAAGTAGCACCAGAAAATTGAATATTGAATCATAATGAATAGCACCAAATATTGCCAGATGTAGTGCTGGAAGATGAGCCCCTCAGATTGGAAGGCACTCAAAATACAACTAGGGAAGAGCTGTTTCCACATGATGACACAAATTGAAGTAAAGCTTGTAGGGCCTTCATTTGCTGATGGGGCACAACTTAAAGTGAGGAGAAACAGCTGTAAACGTCCATTAATAATTGGAACATGGAATGTATGAAATGTGAATCTAGGAAAAATTGAAAGTTGTCAAAAATGAAATGGAACACATAAACATCGCTATCTTAGGCATTAGTGAAGTGAAATGGACTGGTATTGGCCATATTGAATCTGACAGCCACATGGTTGACTATCCCGGGAATGATAAATTGAAGAGGAATGGTGTTGCATTCATTGTCAAATCGAACATATCAAGATCTGTCTTAAAGCAAGGCAAGTGATCGGGTCACCTCAGGGCAAACCCCTTTCTAAGAGTAAGGCTTAATGGGAATACATGCTCTGATTGGTAACCATGTTTGTCACCCATAAGGGGAAGTGAAGGAAAAACAGCAATGAAGCTGCGAGCTAAGCCCCACTAGTATTCAAATTTACACTCCAACCACTAAAGCCAATGATGACGAAATTGATGAGTTTTTCGAACTTAATCAAAAATTGATCAAATCAAATGTAATCAAGATGTATTAATAATTACTGGCGATTGGAATTTGAAGGTTGGAAGTAAAGAGGAAAGGATCCGTAGTTGGAAAATCTGGCCTTGGTGATAGAAACAATCCTGGAGATCACATGATAGAATTTTGTAAGATCATTGACTTATTCATTGCAAATACCTTATGTAAACAGCATAAAGACAACTGTATACATAGATTTCACTAGATGGAATACACAGAAATCAATTTGACTACGTATGTGGAAATACATGGTAGAAAAACTCCATATCATCATCCAAGACAAGGGCAGGGGCAGACTTTGAAACAGACCATCAATTGCTCATATGCAGATTCAGGTTGAAGCTAAAGAAAATAAAAAAAGTCCACAAAAGCTAAAATTTGACCTTGAACATAACCCCCTTGAGTTTAGAGATCATCAAAGTCAAATACTATAATGAAATGTGCAAAGATCTGGAGTTAGAAAACCAAAATGTAAGAACACGCTCATCATTTCTCAAGCTGAAGGAACTGAAGAAAAAATTAACGGCTCGACTTGCGATACTGAAGAGTTCTATGGGCAAAATGGATTCCTGGTGTAGTCCTGTAGGATCAGCACTGGACACAGTCCTCAGCGAGCCACAATTTCTCAGTTCAAACGCACCAGCAGCTCCTCAGAAACCCTATACAGGGTCAGTATGAATCAGAATGGACTCAGCAGCACTTTAATGACAACATGGGCAAAATATTGAATGATGCAGAAAGCTTCAAAACAAGATGAAAGGAATATTCTGTACCAGAAAGAAATAGACAATGTTCAACTATTTCAAGAAAACTACCCTGCCAGAGGATTGGACGCAATCCTTATTTGTGCCTACTCCAAATAGAAGTAACCCAACAGAATGCAGAGATCATCAAACAATGTCATTAATATAACATGCAAGTAAAATTTTGGCTAAAGATAATTCTAAATCAGCCACAACAGTACATTGACAAACAACTTCCAGAGGTTCAAGCCAGATTCAGATGAAGACATGGAATGATGGATAGCATTGCTGACATCAGATGGATTATGGTTGAAAGCAGAATACAGGAAAGATGTTTACCTGTCCTTTATTGACTATGCAAAGGCTTTTGACTGTGTGGATCATGACAAGCTATGGACAACATTGATAGAATGAGTATTCCAGAACACTTAATTGCGCTCATGAGGAGTCTGTGCGTAGACCAAGAGGCATTCATACAGAACAAGGGTACACTGAATACTTTAAAATAAGGAAAGGTGTGTTCCAGGGTTGTATTCTTTCATTCAATCTGTACACCAAGCAAAAAATCCAAGAAGTTGAATTATATGAGGAAGAAGAAGGCATCAGAATTGAAGAAAGACTCATTAACAACCTGTAATATGCAGATGATAACAACCTTGCTTGCTGAAAGAGTACTTAAAATACTTACTGATAAATTATAAAGACCCCAGCCTTCATTATGGGTTGTACCTCCATGTAAAGAAAACAAAAATCCTCACCACTGGACTGATAAATAACATCATGACAAATAGAGAAAAGATTGAAGTTGTCTTTTTGCTTGGATGCATCATCGGCATTCATGGAAGCAGCAGTCAACAAAATCAAATGTCGTATTGTATTAGGCAGATCTGCTACACAGACCTCTTTAAAGCGTTCAAGAGCAAAGATGTCAGTTTGAGGACTTAGGTGTGCCTGGCCCAAACCATAGTATTTTCAGTAGCTTCATATGTATGTGAAAGTTGGACAGTGAATAAGGAAGACAGTACAAGATTTGATGT
>NW_006408624.1:8008398-8058500 GCF_000296735.1 Chrysochloris asiatica
ACAACAAGCAGCAACAACACAGAAGCCTTGAGTCTAATAGGGTGTACCAAATTTTCTTTCAGGAGCCATTTTCTTACTCCAGCTCTTATTTCAACTGTCCCTAGGATAAGAGTTAAGCTTCTTGACTGCTTTGGGCACTCTCTTCCCTTAACTGTGTTTGTGAAGATCAGATGGGAAGAACTTTGAAACACATAGGGCTATGTTTGGCTGAAAGAAACAGCACTTTCTTTCTGTCTTATCAGGTCCTGACATGGGCGAAGCAGCACCAGCAGCGTCTGGAAACTGCCCTGTCAGAACTTGTGGCTAATGCCGAACTCTTGGAAGAACTGCTAGCGTGGATCCAGTGGGCTGAGACCACCCTCCTTCAGCGGGATCAAGAGCCAATCCCTCAGAATATTGACCGAGTAAAAGCCCTTATTGCTGAACACCAGGTATCTTAATTGCATTGTATGATCCCTGATGTTGACTGTGTTGATCATGGAACCCATTTTGTTTGTTTTTTGTTCTTTAACATTTTTATTGTGAATTGCTTAAATGTTTGCATACAAGATCATCAGTTTTACATTCAACAAGCCATACATTTTGTGTCATTTCAATGTTTACAATCCCTTCTGTGCAACAACAGTTATTCTACTTCCTCCCCATGGCTCCTGTTTCCATTCCACTCACCTTCCCATCCCTTCTCAACTTTGCTTTTATGTAAATGTTTCCCTTTTGATTTTGAATGATTGACCATTCCATGGTGAGCATCCCTTACTAATGCTGTTGTCTCCCCTATAAACCTATATACTGCTTGACTGAAAATTGGACCACAAGGGTGAGTTTCTTTTCTGACCTAAAGAGTGGTCGAGGGCCATACTTTTGGATTTCTCCAGTATCTTTCTGACCAGTAAGCCTGTTTGTTCCACATTTTCTCTCACTCTTCCAGGACCTTCTAATGTGATCTTTTTTCAGAATAATTGATGGTGGTAGCCAGGCACCATCTAGTTCTGGTCTCAGAGTCATGGAGTCTGATGTCCACATGTTCCGTTAACCCATTGGACTAATTGATTCCAAGCCTCTTCAAGTCTTAGCACTTTTCTTTCTTCCGAACATGGAGTGCTCAATAGCTGTACTTTAGCTTTTAAGATCCCAGGTGGTACTCACCAAAGTAGGATGTTGAACACTGTCTTTGTGAACTATATTATGCCAGTTGACCATGGTGTCCCCTGAGACTATGGTCCTGAGCCCCCAGACCCAGTAACTCGTTGCCTTAAGATGATTGACAACATCTAAAAAATTTTCATCATTTTGCCTGCTGTAGACTCTACCACATTCATAGCTGTGTTTGCAGCAGAATTAAATTGTTGTTGTTAGGTGCCAATCAAGTTGGTACCAATTCATAGTGACCCTATGCACAACAGAATGAAACACTGCCTGCTCATGGGCCAACCTCACAGTTGCTGCCACACTTGAGCCCATTGATGCTGCCACTTTGCCAACCCATCTCACTGGGGGTCTTCCTCTTTTTCTCTGACCCTACACTTTACCAAACATGATATCCCTCTCCAACCACTGGTCCCTCCTGACAATATGTCCAAAGTATGAGAGACGAAGCTTGGCCATCCTGGCCTCCATGGAGCACTTTGGCTGTACTTCTTCCAACACAGATCTGTTGGTTCTTTTGGCAGCCCATGGCACTTTCAATATTCTCCTCCAACACCATGTACAAATAACCTCTTTCAAACCTTTGTGTATTTGCACTCCTGTTCTTCCTCCCATACTGTTCACTCTGTCCATGTTTCTACCCACAGAACACTATTGTTCCAAGATTGTGTATATAACACATCTACTTCTACCCTCTTCTGCCAACCTCCCACTTCTTGTATATTTCCCTTCCCATCACCGTAGTTAACATGTGTCACCCCTCTAGCCAATGAATTATCTTCCTTTGTTCCCACCCCTTATAACTATCAAAGAATGTTTCTTTTAGCATGGAAACATATACTTTAGTTTTTATAATAGTGGTCTCATACAATGTTTGTCTTTTTGTGATTGACTAATTTCACTCAGCATAATGTTCTCCAGGTTCAGCCACGTAATACATGTTTTGCAGATTCATCATCCGTTACTCTTCACCGTTGCCTAGTATTCTAAAGTTTGCTTATCTGTTCTTCCATTTTGGGTGTTTAGGCTGTCTTCATCTTTTGTTATTTTAAATAGTGCTATGATGAACATTGGTGTGTATATTCATTTTTGTGTGTGTGTGGAGGGGGTGGGGGTTGTTTTTTTTCTGCTGTGTAACAAATTGCCACAGACTTAGTACCTTAAAATAGCACACATTCAATATCTCATAGTTTCCATGGGTCAGAAGTTTGGGCCTGGACTTCTTAGGGTCTTGCCAAGCTTAATCAAGGTGTAGATTGGTACTTTCTCATCTGGAGCGCAAAGTCTTTTTCCAGGCTCTTTCAAGTTATCGACAGAATTAATTGCTTGTGGTACTATGTTTCCATTTCCTTTCTGCCTGTCAGCTCCCAAAGCCTCACTCAAGTCTTCACACACAGTCCTCTCACAACATGACCGTTTACATTGTCCAAGTCTACAGGATAAACTCTTCTGTTTGTTATGACAAAGTCTGCTATAATACAGTGTAAGTCATGGAAGTCACAAATCTTGGCACACATTCAAGGGAACAAGATTATACAGGGTATATACCACGAATAGGAATCTTGGGGGCCAACTTAAACATTTATTTACTACACTGTTTTCATTGACCTTCCTCTGAGCCCAAGTCCCATTGGCCTATCCCCATTACATCTTTTTGTTTTGTTTTGTTTTAAGTTTTTATTGTGAATTGAGTGAAAGTTTTCAGGGAAGATCATCAGTTTTACATTCAACAATCACACACCTTATTTCATTACAATTATTATAATCCCCTCCCTGTACCATCAAATAACAGTAATTATCTCCATTCATTTTGCACTCCCCCCTTTTTTTTTAAACACTCAGGCATTTTGCACCACCAAAGGGCACATTCTGCAAGTCTGCCTTCTGGCCTCCAGCTCTTAGTCCCTCTCTTCCTATGAATCTAGAGTCCTCAGCTGCTCCCTCTTTCTTTTCTTTTTTTTTTTAAATTAAATGTTTTTATTTTGCATTGAGTGAAAGTTTACAGGGCTCCCCATTACATCTTGATTCAAAAAGAGTTCTTGAATGAATCCAGAGATAGGCTAAGAAAAAAAAAACATCAAACTAAACTGAATGAAGGAAAGCTATGTTGAACCATCTTACTAATAAATAATACATCTTTATGAGCTAAATACAGTTTTTAACCTGGAACCGACTCGACGGCACTTAACAACAACAACAATATACACTAAATGTAAGCATGAGTGCTGCTTAGTTATATTGCGGACAATGTGTGTATGAATAATTGCTTTTATCAATTCCCTGTACTTCGCATCAAGTTTTCCTACATTGACTCCTTCCAGACTGAATGGCAGATTGTCTTCTGTTGTATCTTCAAGCTCTTCCTTTTTCATCTCTTCTTTCCTTCAAAACTTCCAGATCTGTCCTTTCAACCCAATGTACCCTGAATTACCACCATCCCTCCCTTCCTTCTTTTCCAAATAGTCCTCTTGTCCCCTGTCTTCTTTCCTCATTTCCTATATTCACTCCCTAGTCCAGTATTGTCTCGTTCCCACTCTCCCAGCACTGCCCCAGTCACCTACTGGCTATATCCAACAGATTATTTTCAGTTCTTCATTTACTTGAGAAGGGACATAGTTGGCTTTTCTTTCTCAAAACTGGCTTCTTTTGACTTCTGTGTTCATCTTTCTTGTTTTCCTTCAATCTCTTTGACTATTAATTCTCAGTCCCCTTAGCTAGTTCCTCTTCCTTTCCCCACTTGTTGATGTTCCCTGAAGTTCCATTCTTCCCTCTTCACACTACTGACTCTTCCTTTATAGCATTATATCTAATCCATCTGCTTCACCTATCACCTTTAAAGCAAGAGAGTCCTTCATCTCCAGCACCATCTTCTCAACTCCAGATACTCACAGGCAACTTTGAAACTCTCATTTTATCTTTGCCTCCTTACCTGCCCCCACCTCTCCCTTTTAAACCTGCTTCCTTTCTCTCCATCCACTCAGTCACTCAACATAGAAGCCTGTGATGTGTCTGGAGTGCCGCCCTGTAGCTAGCTGATCACCAGGCCTTGTCTGTCTTACTTGAAAATATCACGTGATTTCATGTTTTCTGCTCTGACTCAGGCCCTCTTCATATTGCACCTCAATTACTTCAGTGACTTCTTAGCCTACCTTCCCTCTGCTAGTGACTCCCCCACTACAGCTCCATCTTCCTCACTGAATCCAGAATGATAACTCTAAATCACAGATCTAACCATGTCCCATCCCTTGATCAAAATTCTTCAGTTGCCATAATACCACCCTCACCACCACCTGATGCTTTCAGAATGGGATCCCAGCCGCTTAGCCTGACACAGGCTTTTCTGGTTCTTCTTCTGCCTGTGTCTCCAACCCCACCACCTGCCACTCTGATTGCAACCTCTACACCAGCCAGGGATTGCAAGGATCCTCCATCACAACAGTGTCAGGCCTCCCTGGTTTTACCCATGCTGTGCCCTCTGCTGGAACTACATCCCCTCACCCTTCCGGACTTAGTTCAGGGACCAGTCTCCAGGTAGCCTTCCTTGCCCCCTCTGGCTGTGAGTGGTGCCACCCTGTGGCACTCACTGCCCTGACTTCCTGATTTTCTCATTAAAGTTAAAGATCATATTTTACTCCTTCAGGATTTAAGCGCCTGGCAAAGCTCCTTGTTCAGTCATGTTTCTTAAAAGGAGTGAAAATGTGTGTGAGGGCATGTGTCAGTTTGTCAGTCAGTCATGGACTTGGCCTTTGTTAGTAAGAAGTTGCCTGAGTCTAAGGAAACTCCCAACTCTTTTTCCTATTGTTTGTGTTTGACAGATGTTTATGGAGGAGATGACTCGCAAACAGCCTGATGTGGACCGTGTCACTAAAACATACAAAAGGAAAAATGTAGAACCTGCTCATGGACCTTTCAGTGAGAAGTCCCGCGGTGGTAGCAGTATGTTTCCAGCCCATTCTGTTAAACCATTCCATCCTCCTAATAGAAGATGCATATTCTATCTTCTATCAAACATTTTTTGCCACTTAAAAAAAAACCTTAATGGATTTGAACCAAAATCTTTTAAAAATTCATTTTTCTTACACTGACAGTAACAGTATTCCATTTTCTTGGGTTAACATGAAAGTTTGAGGTGGTTAAGTAAATTATTTTGCAATGGCCTTTCCATTGTTTTGGTTATTAGTTCAAGTTGTCTACCTTTGATTTGTATTAATTTAATCATAAACAAAATCATTTATAAATCCACTGCATTTTTTAGTTGAATTGATGCTTTTTCAATTAAGATGGGATAGAACTAGATGAAGGTGTTGTAGGAACTAAGTATCTGTTGGCTGGGGAGGAGAGTTGGTATTTCTAGAATTAGTATGCCTCCATATCTAAATATTGCCAGGCCCCATATATTTTTTTTTTGTCAGTTATCAAATAGATGTTATGACAAAGAATATCTCCATTTATACTTTAAAATGATTATTTCTGTTTGTGAACTAAAAGCCATCTTTTCTAATCTTGTGGTTATGTTTCTTCTAGGAAAACCCTTAAATCAGCCCACACCTCTTCCCATGCCAATCCTTTCACAATCTGAAGCTAAAAACCCACGAATCAACCAGCTCTCAGCCCGCTGGCAACAAGTCTGGTTGTTAGCACTGGAGCGCCAGCGGAAGCTGAATGATGCCTTGGACAGACTGGAGGAGGTAATGGGTCACTAAGTGACTTTCTCTGGAGGGAAGTGACTTTTTTTTTAACAAGATAGCATTTCTGAATCCCTCTTAATACTTCTTTGGAAGTAGAACAGACTAATTCCATGCCGTCACACTCTTTCCATTAGATTCCCTATGACAGGTGACACAGTTGTGAGAATAGTACTCATGGTAGAGTTTAGCTGTAGCATATGGTATGGAAAGCATGAAGCCAGCTAGTCCATATCAGGGGCAGGCCTGTGCTCCAGTTCTTGCTGCCAATGAGAATCAGGAAAATAACTTTGAAAAGTTATCTCTAGTTTTATATCATAACATAAAAATACCATTGTTAATCCCTTTGTTTACAAATATAAGCTGCATAGTTATGAAATCACATTAATTTTTATGGTCTTGATATTTTTCGTCGTCATCTTGGTGTGGCGCTGTGGGTTAATGCGCTAGACTGCAAAGTCTGTTTGAAACACAACTTTGGGAGTTCAAGCTTACCAGCCGCTCCTTAGGAACCCTATACAGCGTCACTGTAGGGTGGAACCAACTCAACGGCCCACGACAACAAAGATCATGAAAATCTAATTTAATCTGAAGTATTAAAAACCCATTGCTGTCAAGTCAATTCTGACTTTAAATACCAATATTTTAATACTTATTGGACAGCATAGAACTGCCCCCATAGGGTTTCCAGAGTAAATCTTACAGACTGCTACATTTTTCTCCAGCTGAACAGCTAGTAAGCTCTGACTGCTAACCTTCTGGTTAGCAGCCGAACACTTAACCACTTTGCCACCAGGGTTTCTCCTGAGATATTATTGCCCAGACTGAAAATGCAGTACTATGCTTCTTAGTTTCCAAAACAGACTTCTAATACCTTTTATATTTTTTTTATTTTGTGCATATCAAAGCAGCTATGCCTGGAAGTGAGTGTTCTGTGTTTTTTGTTGTTATTTCTGTAGGTCAGTTGAGTTTTAAGCATATTTGATTTGGGTTGTTTTGTTTGTTCTTTCCCCTTTTCCTTCCAACTTTGGAGTTTGAAATACCAGTGGCAAAGTGCTGCAGTGTTTCAGTCATTTTGAGCAAGTACTGAAGATCACCTTGCCCACTTCACAGGCCTGCCGTTTTCTCTTTCAAGGCCAAATATTTAACATGGAAGTTATATGGGCAGTTTGTTCCTTTTGTTGCAATTCCAAAGAAACATGCTTGGGTTCAGGGTTGGGTTCCCAATGCTTCCAGCTGAAATGCTAGTCATCTCATGGAAGTCTTAGTAGAGAATGAAGGGAAATATGAGCCTCCTGGTGTGGACCATGACTGTGATTATCATGTCTTTCAAAATAACATAAGCGAGGGGTGCTAAGAACCTCCTCCTGGATCCAGTCCCTCACATCTAAGAGGGTGATCAAGTAAGACTGATTCCACCTATTCTTGTTACACATACCCTACACACTCTGTAGTTCCTGTGGTGGTTGCTCACTTACTGTTTCTTCTGCTGCTTGTGTACATAATCATGGCTTTAATAATCTCCTCTGGGGGAGCTAGATTGTACTTTCACAAATGAGATAATACATAGATAACATTGTTGGTATGCCCCCTCCTGCCCGGAAGGCCTGCATGGCTTTACTGAATGTCTGAAAGCTTTCAGTATGCTTTGGGAACATTTGAGAGCTAGAGATGATAGCTCTGATTAACACTCGGCTTTCTGTTTAGTTGAAGGAATTTGCGAACTTTGACTTTGATGTCTGGAGGAAAAAGTATATGCGTTGGATGAATCACAAAAAGTCTCGGGTAATGGATTTCTTCCGGCGAATTGACAAGGACCAGGATGGGAAGATAACACGTCAGGAATTTATCGATGGCATTTTAGCATCCAGTGAGTCCATTCATAATTCCAGACACAGGTCACACCTGGGATTTCTTGTACTAAGTGTTCTTTCTGAAGTTAAAGCTATAGTCTGGGGAAAGAAGAAGTGTATATACTTACTAAAATTGGTTTATCACTTTGATGGGGGGAAGAATCTTATTTCATTGGTAATTTTTTTAAAAAGGTAGATAGATCTTGTTTAGCACTTTGTGGCAAACAAAACATGTTTGATATATAAAGAGCTAACTTTTGTGAATGATGAGGTTCTAAGTAAAAGTTTCAAAAGAAGTGTTGCAGTTAAAAAAAAAAAAGGTTGTATTTCCTGATATCTATGAAACAGTTTACAAAGTATGTGGTCTTGTTTATTTTTAGCAAAAGGAAACATTGAGATATAAAGTAGCTAGGTGACATGTCAAGGTCACAAAGCACATCTCACAGCTGTGCTCCTTTCCATGGAGTGGTCAGGGAAGGGCTGTCTGAAGATGGTGTTTGAGCTGAGACCTGGGCAATGAGAAGGGTCCAGCCATGTGATGATTTGGGAAAGAGACAGAAGTTGTGGGGACCGCAGGTTCAAAAGCACTGAGGTGGGAATGAACTTGGTGTTCTAGGAATGCAAAGTGTGACGTAGCTAGAGTTCCATGAGCTAGACAGGAGGAGACTGAAGAGATCAAGTTGGAGGGAAGACAGCAGCCAGGTAATGCAGGCAGGGCGTTGGAGGCCATGAACAAAGAGTTCCAGTTTTAGTCTAGAGACAGAGGGACAGTGGACAGCCCCCAGAAGTGTTCAGCTGAAGAACAATTTGATCTGATACATGTTTTAATAAATTATTCTGGCTGCTGCAAATATTTACAGTTTCCATCCAAAAGCAGTTTGGCAAGAACCTAAACACAGAAAAATATCTTCGTGCTATTAATTCCAAATGATTGCTATTCTGAAATAACTCAAACATACAGCAGTAGTGTAGTGGTGTTGTTGTTAAGTACGGTTTGTTGTTGTTATGTGCCATGGAGTCAGTTCCGACTCATAGCGCCCCTATACAGGGTTTCTGAGGCTGTAAATCTTTACATGGGCGCAGAAAGCCTCATCTTTCTCCCACGGAACAGCTGTGACCTTGCAGCTCACAGCCCGATTCATTACCACTATGCTACCAGTACGGTAGATAAGTAAAATTTTAAGTTGGGTGGTGTAGATATTATATGCGTAGTTATAATACTAAGCTACTTTTTTTTTTTTAAATACAGACTACTGTGAAAGTCTGTAATAAATAAAATAATACCAAAAATTTAATATAAAACTGTCTCTGCATTCTAGATTTATGGGTGATTTTTATTTACTTTTTTAAATAGTATTTTATATCTTGTACATTTTCTAAATTGGCCAGACACTGCTTTTCAGAAAAAGTCAAGTCATACGCTATTTCTTTCAAGAAGTATTTCTATAACTTGCAACCAGGTAAGCCTTCTTGTTAATGTTTTGGAATGTAATTCCTTTTCACCAGAGTTCCCTACCACCAAGCTAGAGATGACTGCTGTGGCCGACATTTTTGACCGAGATGGGGATGGCTACATTGATTACTATGAGTTTGTGGCTGCTCTCCATCCCAACAAGGATGCTTATCGACCAACAACCGATGCAGATAAAATTGAAGATGAGGTATGGGAAGCAGTTTATTTAGAGTGTATTCTTGACTCTGGGTTCATGAATTTGGCTGGGTGCAATTGTTATATCAGCCCTTTGACTTAACCGTTGGGAGGTTTTTCTGTTCTGGGATCTCCTTTGGGCTGCTGTTACACAGAGGATCACTTTGACTGTTGAGTTCTAGTCATAGTTCAATGAACCATTGCTCAAGTGAGTCACATCTGTGTGGTGCTCTATAAAGTTGACAGAGAACCGTTCAAGGCTTCTGGCTCCATTCATCCAGGTTCACAGGTGCCATGCTGTTTAGAGCTGCCTCATCTCTCAGTCCTACTGAGAGTTGAGCAGAGTGGTCATCATACGTAGCATGTAAGAGATGAAATGTAATATTTAAAATACGATGTACCCACAGAGCTTTCTGCCAAGTTAAAAACTATTGCATTGAATATAATATCATATTGAAAATGGCAAATTATTTTATTTTCTGAGGTTGTTGGGTAACCTCATGAGACAGAAAAGAACTGCCCCAGAGACTTTTCTTGGTTGTAACCTTTACAGAAGCAGAACACCAGGCTTTTGTCCTGTGGAGCCGCTGGGTGGGTTCAAACAGCTGACCTTTTAATTATCAGTGAGTGTTTTAATAATTGTACCATCAGGCCTCCTTCAAATTCTTTAATAGCATGTAGAAATCCCAGGGTTCATTGATGACAGATCTTGGGAAGGGAGACACACAGCAAGGCAGGGCTTGGGGGAATGGCCCTGAAACACACCAGGACTAGCTTCCAGAAAATCTCAGTCTTATGGGTTGAAATTCAGTCAATTCATAATTTGCTTTATTAATCTGTTTATTTTGATGTGCACATATTAGATGTTTCCTCTAAAGGAAATTTAAAGCAAAAAGAAAGAATGTGTTTTATGTCATTTGAGGAATTTCCTCTGTACTCAGTTCAATTAGTAAGTCTAACATTTATTCAAAAGAGAAAATGAATACATGTGTCAAAGCCTGAAATGCCTAAAAAATAGATAATGACTTCTTTTTGCATATAAAAATCTGCGTTTCTCTTCCACACTTTCTTGTATGCAACCAATAGGTCACAAGACAAGTGGCTCAGTGCAAGTGTGCAAAGAGATTCCAGGTGGAGCAGATTGGAGAGAATAAATACCGGGTAAGAGAGGAAAAATCAGTCTTCTGTGGTGGTGGTTTCCTTATTGGTGGTCCTGACAGATGAAATCCACTGGCTACTGATATTTGGAGGCCCAAGCCCACACTCTGACCCTCATTTCTGCAGATGTCAACTGTCAGATATGTACTGTCCCTGTTGAGCTTGGTACCCCTCCATATTTCCATCTGAAAAATAGCATCCTAGCTTGCTAGATCATAACTTGTACTTGAGTTATGAGATAGGAGATATTTCCTCTTTATTTTGCTGCTGGCCGAAGTCTTTAGGGAGATAAAGGCACTTTTACCGTAAGATAAGGGGAAAGTTGTATCTAATGGCTGACTGTTCACTCTCAAAGAGTCCTATGCTGAAAAAACAGCAATGAAGCTGCAAACTACGTCCAACCACGTTTAGTAGACTTCTGTGAACCCGGGTGGAGACCTGGTTGGCCAGCAGTGTGGCAAGACCTGGGGACTCCTGGGCCCAGAGTCAGTGACATAGCCACAGAGATCTAGAGTGGAGAGTGAAGCGTCCAGTTGATATGAAGAGCGGGCATATGTACAAGAACACCCACACTTGCAGATAGTACCCACTTGACCTGGTTTCAATGATTGGATGATTAGAGCTCAACTACAAGAAGAAAAAAGAGGGAAAAAAAGAGTAATCTGATACGATTTGATGAACTTGACCTACACCTATGGATGCAGCAACTCAAAAGAGGGAACAAATCTTTACAGCAAGGATCATTCCTACCCCCTTACAGAGTAGACAGGGATGGGCAACTTAGACATTGGCTACCCAAAAAAGGGGTACTACAAAGACAAGAAGTGACTGGCTTACAAACTTTCAAGAGGGAACCTAGATCCAGAGGGCATGGAGGAAGGTAGAATCTCCACTGAGTAGTATCCAATCTGTCTGGGCACGGCTGATGAAAGGAGGTGGGGATAGCACTCTTAAAATAAACAAAGAGTCCTATGCTGGCTAATTACTGTGAGCCTGAGCATCTCTAAGACTCAGAGAAGGCTGGAGAAACTGTATCTGGGCCCCAGGGGATACTCTTTTGTGCTCTGAGAAGACTACACATGGGACCCAGATGCATTGGGAAAATGCCAGGCTCAGTGGCCTTCCCTGGATAGCCCTGCTAAGTGCAGCTATAACTAACAAATCTTGTGTTTTAGCTTTTGCGGGACCATAGTCAGGGTGTAGGAAGTATCTGAAAAGGGCTCCTAAAATAAATGCACGAATACACAACAACTTGCCAGGATTCTTTAAAGTCCTTAAGTGAAATTTAGGACTGGGCAAGAGGATTAGGTGACGGTGTCAGATTGCAGCTATGTGTACTGAGTTAGACAGATCTAGATTCCCATTGCTGTTATTAATACTGTCAAGTCGATTCTGTTAGTACATCAAAAACGTCTACAGAAGTACACCAAAACCACAACGTGCTGCTATTATGTGCCATTTAGTCGGTTCCGACTTACAGGGTTTCTGAGAGCATCTGGTGGGTTTGAACTGCCTACCTCGCAGTTACCCGTCCAGTGCTTATCCTACAGTGTCATACCAGGGCCTCTAGTTCTCTTGGCTGGATAGTATTTTGGTAATTCTGCTTTTAATCCAACCCAGGACATTTAATCATTAAGCTCCAAGTAATGTTATGTTTGCCTGTTGGGTTTTGTTTTTTGTTTTTTAATTGTCTACAAGAGAAATGAGTTAGCAAGAACAACATACTGGAGAAGTTAGAGTTAGGTCGTCTTCATTTGTAAAACTGCATCCCTGCAGCAGGAGCTCCTTAAGAATACAGCCAGAAGCCACATGTGTCACTCTGCTTGAAGACTGGTAACATGATTTTCATGCCTTAGTGTTAATTTGACAAAATGTTCTTTTTTTTTTTTTTTCTTCCATTCCCTCCATCCTTTACTCTTACTGTCTGTAGTTCTTCCTCGGCAATCAGGTACAGTGTGCCTTGCAACATTCTCTTTCTCAGTGGAAATGGCCTGTGTAGTTGGTGCTGCCTGTTCTTTGCTGTGGGGAGAGGATGTAATCTGAAGCATGCCTGGGTCACAACTGGTTGTTTTACCAAGTGGAGAAGCTGCTAAAATGACCAGCATTACAAAGCCAGAGAATATAAAGCAATTTTTTTTTTTTTTTTAAAGGAGGCAAAATTTTTCATTCAAAATTAATGAGTTAAAGATAATGATAGTCTGGACTAAGTTATAAGCAATTTGGATCAAGAGGAATTGAAACTATGGTATGAAACCATTCTGTGTCTAATAAAAGTCTGGTCTTATACTTCTGTCAGAGTCTTTTGACAGTGAACACAAGTTTCATAATCTACACTAAGTGAAAAAGTTCTGAATTGCCTCAGTACTTGGTCTGCTTAAATAACATATTTTTATATAGGTAGTGCCCAGCTTACAACATACAAGTTACAACAAACCAACCTTACGATAGTTCCAGGGGTTTTGTGGGGTCTTGTGCGTTGAAGAGCACTTGGGACATGCGATCTTTCATTTTTGTTTTCCTTGTACAACTTACTTATCGTTAGTAATATGTACTATACAGTGTTACAGCACTTAATTTGCTGATGTTAACATTCTTATGTCAATCCCAAAGACAACAAATTTATAAAGACATTGTTATATTCAACTTACATCAAAACTGACTTACGAGGTTGGAATGGGACCCTGTTGTAGGTCCGGCACTACCTGTTACACTTATAAGTACTTGGCAAGTATAGTGTAGAAATCCTAATTGGCTATAGCCTGAAGCTTGCTGATTATGGTAATCCAACCTAAATCTAATGGGATCAAATTACAGACTTACAAAAAAAATTGGGTATTTCGACTCCACTTGGTAACTTTAACCTTTCAGATCTTTCAGATTGTGTTTTTAAATGGAAGGAAGTTGCATGGGTAAAATCTGTCACTGCAATATGAAATTAATACTACTAAGAGCTGATTTGAGATCTTCAATTAATGTTAAGTTCTGGGCACCACAGTAATCACTAATTATATTAACATTTTAGGGCAGTGAGAAAACAGAATAGAAAAAAAGAAATGAAAAATGATGACAGTCAAACTGGCTTTAAATAAAAATCATTTCATAAGAGGGCCAAGTAGAGCCTGTTTGCTAATGACTACATGTGAGCCTTATGGGGCTCTTTGAAATGGCACCCAAATCTCCTCTAGTCCTCTGAACAGGCAAGAGTAAAGACGAGTTTGTCCCAGGGTTGGGACAGAATATGAAGTTCTGTTTTATACTCAAGGTACCTTGAAACCTCAAGGTTCACATGCCTGTGGCTATACAGCTAACGGCAGAGTTACTACAGGAACCAGATCCCAGATACTATTGCCAGGCACTTGTTCTGAGGACTTTGCCTGACAACCAGCTCTGGTCAGGTTTTCCCAGGCCCCGGTTTTTAGAGCTGCCATAAAACCTATAACCAGTCATCACTGTGACCTCCGCTTCCACTGCTATTCTTGTTGATGGGCCTGGGTCATACTGGAACAGAAACAAATTAGAATCTTTCAAAGAGAGGTTTAGTAAGAAATTAATGAAAAGCAAAAGAATGAGATAAATAGAATAATTCTAAAGGCTGACAGGTAAATTACAGAACACTGAATGTGTACTCTAAGAATAAAGTAGTTCTTTCCTGATTCACTATGGTACACATATAGACCCTGAATCCCATCCTCTCTTTACTCATCAAGAGAAAACCCCATACAGTGACTCAGGCCCATGGCTGCTTTGGGGTCTGGTTGGAATCCTCAGTTCTTCCCAGGACCTATTCCTGGGGGACCTCCCCAGTCTCACTCACTGGGTCCCGAATTTGAGGGTGGCTTCTACAGAGGCCAGAAGGCAGCTTCCTCCCCTGGACAGGACGTCTGTTCCCTCACTTCTCTGGGTTCCCACATCAGTGCTCTTTCTATTACGATGTGCTGTTGCTATAGTCACTTTGCATACAAAGTTTAAAACTGTATGAGATGAGAGGTGCAGAGAGTTTTTTATTTTTAAAACAAAGTGATGACGAGTGGGACAGTATTTTTTCAGTCACTTTGCCTATAGAAACAGTATATTTGAGTCAATACAGTCACATAATACACAGAATAATTTACAAGTATACTCATTTTGAGGGAGCTTTTGTGTCCTTCTCAAGCATCCTTTTTGGCATTTTCCATTTTTTGAGCCTTGGTTCAAAATTTTGATTCCCCATTATAACTTTGAAAAGTCTAATGAAGAAGTAGTCCCTCTCTCCCACCCTTTAGGAACATTTTCCTAGAATTGAGTAATTTTGGGAATTTAATTTCTCCAGTTGATATGTTCGGGTTTTGCTTTAGGATCCCAGCAGCTTCTCTTCTGTTGTATCTTCATTTGGGGAAGAAAGAATAATTTATACAGTGGGGAATTCCAAATGTTCAGTCAGACTGGGAAGTAGAAGAGGATAAAATAATTACCAGAAAATCTTACTTGTTTAATGATTAATGAATACTATTTGTAATCAGCATGGTAAATTAAAATTTTGATTTGTTCAACTAAATTTTAATGTAAAAAATTCAAATAATTTGTTCAATTGAAGAAACTTTTCTGCTAGTGCATCACAGTTGGAGAATACTTAGGGTTTATATCTGAAAATCTGATATTCAAAATCAAATTTCCTTCTAAGCTTGTAATAAGAATGATGCTTTGCAAGGGTTTTCTCAAGGCTTGGGATATAGTATTTGCTGTTCCTACCAAAGAGCACACTGTATTCAGAAATTGACATCCACCTTTTCTTTATAAAAAAATAATAAATTAGCATAAAAATGTAGGATTTTAATTTGGTCAGTCTTTCAAGGAATCAAAGTGAGTAACATTTGTTTCTTCTTTTCCCTCTCTCCTTTTTGGTTAAGGGGGGAAAGTATGACCATCAAAAGTTACTTTCATCCCAACAGAAAATGTATTTAATAATTTCTGGTTGCTTTAATTTTAATTTTTTTAATTATGAAAGATTTTAAAGATCATTCTTGTCTGAATACAGTCTGCTTTAGAAAGAAGAACGTATAGGCCTGCTTTCAGGTGTACTTATTAATTAAATTTCCCATTGATTCCACAGTTTGGGGATTCTCAGCAGTTGCGGCTGGTCCGTATACTGCGCAGCACAGTTATGGTCCGCGTTGGTGGAGGATGGATGGCCTTGGATGAATTTTTAGTGAAGAATGATCCCTGCCGAGGTAAGGAAGCATCCTGAGCATGAATTATAAGCTAGGTAGGTCCACACCATGGATCTTGGTTGCTTTCAGAAATGTTGATGGTAGGCTCTGTTTGTTTTCTAATTTGTTGTTAAGATGCCCAGGTGTGGTCCCACTAACATAGATTAGAGTTCCTGGTGTGCCAGATGGAGGTGACCAAGGAGAGGAAGCAGAAGAGGCCAATGCTGTCAAAGAGACAGGGCCCAGAGGAACAGAGTGATGAGAATGGAGAATTTAGTGGTGTCATCCCAATGTTTGTCTGGGGTGTTAAATTATTACTGGTCTGGAGAGGAACCTGATATGGCCCATTGGGTTCCCTTCGTGCTTCACCCCTTTGCCTGTAATTTCTGTGACTGATTCTTGGGGAGGGGTTGGGCCTTTTCCATGCAGGGAAGACTGGTGAGTCCCTTGACCAGTAGGGAGTTTAAAGGACCACTCACTTAACAAGACCATGGCTGTTAATAAACATAAAATGGCTGCCACACCAGCCTAAAGGCGAGAAAAGTGTGTGAGGGCTGCAACCAGGAGAGAAAATACCAGTTGCTAAATCCTCGACTGTGTTCTTTACTTTCTCTTGTTCGCCAAGCTGCATGTGGGTACAGGAGGCTCCCCCTCTGTTTGCCCATCGTCTCGTTCTTGACCAGTTTCTACGTTTCCTGCTCTGTCTCTGTTTCTTTGTGTTTATGTATTTTTTTATTCCAGTTCACCATCCTGGAAGTAAAATAAAGCGCTCTGATTCCAGCTCTTCGATTTCCAGTCAGTCTCCCATAGGTTGGCTTTTAAGCTTTGTCCCTCTTACCCATACCCTAGCCTGTTGAGAATGGCTTTGCTATTTAAACTATAACTCCTCTTGGCTCTGAGATATCTGCTGCCTTTATGAATGCTTTGAAATAGCCAAACCATAGCTTTTCTAACTTCTATAAGCTAACAGGACATAAAGTATTTTGTGAATTTGTTCTCAGTTTGTATTTAACAAATAAGACTTTATGTGCGACTCACTACTATCTGCACTTTGCAACTAATCTATTTAGACCACATAATCACTGTACGAGGTTAGATATTATTAGTTCTACTTTATGGAATAGGAAATTGAGGCATAAAATACCAGACCCACTGCTACTGAGTCAATTCCAACTCATAGCGATCCTGTAAGACAGAATAGAACTCCTCCCTAGGATTCCTGAGGCGGTCCATCTTTATGGGAGTAGACAGCCTTATCTGTCTCCTTTGCAGCAGCTAGTGGGTTTGAACTGCTGGCCTTGCGGTTATCAGCCAATGCTTAGTACTACATCACCAAACAGTAGTAAAATAACCTCTGTCAAAGACAACTAGTAAGTGGCAGAGGCAGGATTCAAATCCAAAGCAGTCCATCTCTAACCCCACAGAGTTACGTGTTTCAGAAGCCAGTACGTCTACCTCCACCCCTTTTTATGGGTATGTTTTTGGTCCAGCCCGTATAATTAAATTACTAAGGCTTATTTATAAATCTAGAAGAATTAATGTTTACGGTACAGTTATGTAACGTCTTTGGAAGCCATTTATAGTCATATTCTGAACATTTATAAAGAGGACAGAGCAAAAGAGTACAATTCTCACATGAATTCAGATGTGCCCATAAATAGTTGTGTGTTTTTTTTTAACTCATTCTGAGTTTATTCCAGTAAACCAGAGTGAAAGAAAATTTCTTGTTGTTAAGTGCCATCAAGTTGATTCCTACTCATAGTGACCCTGTAAATGTTTCCAGGAGCAACTGGTAGGCTTGAAAGCTAAGCAGTTATATTTTCATTGGGAGTTTCTTTTTCAAAAGATAAGTTCATCTTGAAAACAACTTTTTAATAAGAACTTGAAATGAAGAACAATATATATTATCTTAACCTAACTCCGTAGAACAACATGATTCCTTTCCAAATCTATTGATAAAGTTTTACCATTTCCTATTATGTGTGGACTAAAGGAAAGACATATTGCATGAGGCATTTGAAATCCTCGGTTGCCTGTTCATTCGCTGCTTGCTCTACTTGCTCTGTGTATAATAACAGCGTGCTGCTGGCCAAGGAGAACACTGCTTGCTTTTTCCTGACCTTAATATCTACAAACTGGGACCCCAAAGAAATTTGGGAGGGCCATCTCATAGCTATTTTCTGTGGAACATAATAGCCTTTTCAACATCCCTTGGAGCAGACAAGGTAAGGCTTGCTTGTTCTGTTATTTTCAAGGAGTGCCTTCCTATAGCGCAGTAGTTACCTCAATTCCATTGGTTGTGGGCAACTCCCCAGCAGTCTTCGATATTGTAGCTCTACCAGTGTGGTGGACAGGAGAAGCTAGTTCTAATCAAACAACAAGTATCTTATCTACTGAGACAGATTGCAGTAAGTGACTTGGAAGGGCATGAATATCAAAGACAGAAGTTACTTGAAGCTGTCTAGGGTTCTGTGAGGATTAAGGTGGCTTTGAGCAGTGCCTGTTGGGATAGATTTTGCATTCATTTATGCTGCATTTCCTTGAGTTTCTGGTCTGTAGACATTCATAGAATGTTTATGTATTCTATGAAATTTATGACAAGACTTTAATACCCTTGTGAACTCTCAAATGTCATCTCCTTTTATATCTTACTAGAGCAGCTGAGGACTCTAGACTCATAGAAAGAGAAAGGCTGTGTGCTCCTAGCTAGGAGGCAGGCTTGCAGAATGTGCCCTTTGGTTGTTTAAATTATATATTTTCCTGAGTGTTTTTGTGTACATCCTCCCATTCCCGCCCCCTCAAAAATATAAATAAATAAACCAGAGGGAACAGAAGCAAATACTGTTTGTTGAATGATGATGCACGGAGGAGATTGTAATCATTGCAATGAAACAAGAGTAAAACGGATGTTCCCCCACATAAACTATCACTAAAGTCACAATAAAAACTTAAAAAAAAAAAAGGTATCCCACACTGCACATTGCTTTAATGAAATGCAAATAGTGAAACTACCCCACTAGGTAGGCTCACCAATAATACAGTCTCTTGTTGCTGCAGAAATTGGAGATTGCAGGTTCTGATTGAGTTCATGGCAAAGGAAATCATGATATTTTAGGCCAATAAAAATCATGCCGCTTGCCTGCGAAAAGAGCAGGTGGTATGTCTTTTAGCATTAGATGTATTCTCCCAAATAAGTGAAGATCTAGAAAATGTCATTTTTGAAGATTTAAGGGACACCATTTGACTTAGAACGGAATTTTAATTCACAGGTATGCTCCAGCCAGTTTTGGTTATGGATGAGCTATATTTGAGATGGGTGCCCTCAGGGACTGGTCCTTTAGGCTCAATGATAAGCTTTCTCCCAAGGGGAGTATCCTACTAAAATCATCAGGAAGAGCCTCTGTTTTCCATTAGGAATACCCAATGTTAGGGATGTATTTGACATAATATAAATAAATACTAAGAATACCTGTATAATAAGACTAGATGGCTATTAACCTTTGCTTAACCAGATGAAAATTAGCTTTTCCTTTTATTTTGAGAAAAATGTATACTTTTTACATTTGGAACTGCCCCCAGAAATTAGTTTATAGCATTCAACTGTTTGGCTTGGATTTTTTATCTCTCCCCCTCCCTGCTCCAGCTTCCTCTGGCTTCTTATCAAAGTGAAGGTATTAATTGCCTTCTCAGTTGGCTGTTTTAAGTATAATTCTGAAGAAATTGTTTTTGTTCCTTGCAGTTAATATTTACCTAGAATTTTCCCCTAGAAAGAACCATTTCTTTGTCTTGTGTCTTCAGATATTTTCTTCTAAAATGCAAAGTTCCCATGGAAGTAGTAGCATCTTGAGCTAGTATTAGTCAGACATACCTTAGGATGAATTAATCATTTGTTGGCCTCTTTACTGAGATGAGAGCACTGGAAATATAGGAATTTTAATACTGTGAGCATCAAGGTAAAAGATCCAAGAAGATGGAAAATATAGAGAGGGTAGAAAATAAAAGGAGAAGCCAAACCTCTGAAGACTAAATTATCTACTCTATCTTGTCTGGGCTAGGTCCCAATTAAGGTAAACCACTATTTTTATGATGCCCTTCATTTTGCCTGAGTTGAGATGCTCTAAATGAGTTTTCAGAGAAGTGTGTAAGAGCTGCCTGACCACTGTTTACAGTTTCATGTTGCTTTAAAGCCTAATGGTGCATGTCTGTGACATGGTTATAGCATCCTGAAGGGGGGAAGATAGAGAATTACTCAGTCATCATAGCCTCTCTCGCTAGTGAAATATTAACACAGGAGATGACCTGACCCATCCATTGGCTGGAGGTTAGCTGTGAAGACAAGTCTCTCTCATTATGTTTGTTTTCTAATGACACATAAGCACACCTGGGAACATGATGAACTGGAGTTTCCCAGCATTCTGAGTGCACCCAGCTTGGAGTATGAGTGAGGCACCCTTTAGGCCCCTGGGCAGTAATTTAATGAGGCAGTACAATGCATCTAACCCCCAGAGGCCTATTATCATAACATAGGCGTTCTGGAGATAGGATCCAGTAATAGGTTTAAACAGGTCCTCAAATTGAAATGCAGACTAGGCTTGTCAGTAGTGACATTGGTTAACCTCCATTCCTATAGAATTTTTCTTTGGAAAAACAATTCTTCTCTTTTAAATTGCTGTTACCTCTGCATTGTCTATATGGTTGGTCTTGGCAGTCATGAGTGTAACTTTTGTCTCTTCAGCAGTAACATCCATGGCTTACATTTGTGATGGTGTGCAAGAATCAATCATAAGGCTAGAGAGTGAGCCTTGCTGGCTTCTGGCCTACACACAGTTCTGAGCTTCTCCTCTTTGTTCCCTTGCATTAATGATCACTTCTCATTTCAAGAATTCTGGAGGTTGTAAGATTCATCCCTCAAAACTCTTGAAAGTCACCTCCATTTTCAGAGGCTAATTAATTCTACTGGAATCCTGAATAGAGGAGCCTGACACTGGGATTCAAATCAATTCCAGATGATAGTCCTTGCCTCCAGTCATTCACTGCCTAATAGTGAGAGCAAACAAGTGGTTAAGTAAATGCCCTTGAGTGTGATATAATGTGTGAACTGGAAAATGAGGGAAGGGGAGAAATTAGGCTACCTTTGGACTTGCAGATGGCATTGGGAAGGGGGGGAGCGGTGTTGCTTCAGCTGCACGTTGTTGTTGTTGAGTGCTGTTAAGTCTGTTCTGACTCATAGCGACCCTGTATATGCCATTCAAACTTGCCATTCAAATCAACCTTTCAGTCCAGTGCATTAACCTGCAGTGCCACACCAGTATGCCTATTGGGGAGAAGTAATATTGACCAGGCAGGCCAGGGGGACCTGGACAGCCTTAATAGAGGAAATACATGTTCAAATGAACAGAAATGTCACTAGCAGGACAGGTAGGGGGACCCTTGAGTAGTCCCATGTGACTAGAGCAAAGTGTACAAGGTTAATCACCAGATAAAAATGTGAACAGGAGTCAGCAGGTGCCACTGAGTACTGGTCACTTAAAAGTACATAGCCAGTCCCTCCTCATCCCTACAGTGTGGTGTGTGTGTGTACACACACACACCTGACGCCACACACCCCAACACCACCCCGGTGAAATGCATTTGGAAGATGTTGAGTGGAAGCTAAATAGGTATATATACTGCAGCATTTTTCAGAGTTTACAAAATGCTGTTGTGTATTAGGACTCTCCCAAAGGGGGAAATGTAGAGGACAATGCTTACTAAACCCTTTGATAAGAAATCCTTCAAAAACCCCAGTTTGGGAAGTTCCATTGTAAGCAGTGAACATCCATGGAGGGATTTTGAGCTGCTGAGAGACACCGGATTTTTTATTTAGAAATTTAGTTATGGAGACTAAAGAGCACCAGAAAGGTAGGGAATGAATGATAACAAGAAGCCAGTGGGGCATGCTTACTGCTATTCAAGGCAGACATGATAATATGTGACATACTTAAGTGTAGGAGAGCATGGAAAGACAAAGAAGGACCAAGGGGTGTTTGGAAGGTAGAATCAATAACGTGGACTGCCACCAGGAGGGAAGAACCCGTGCCGGTCGTGTCTAAACAGTCATTGGGTGAGAGGTTCTGGCTTATAGGAGGGTCTGTGCCAGTGAAACGTTTCACCATAGGAGGGAACTGAGGTCTCTCATGATCCAGATTGAGTAAGAGTAAGACTACAGACTGAACTCAGCGGAACATCAGTGAAACGGACAAGGGAGATAAGACAGCAAAAGAGGCTGAAGGAGTGTTTAAGGTAAGGAGGAAGAGAGCAGGTGTCCTTGAAACCAAGGGAGGAGAATATTTTGGGAAGAGAGCAGTTTTTGAATCCCACAGTGCAAATTATAACAGCAGAGATAGGTTTTTACGTATCAAGTTGTCAGAGTTCTACCTTGATTGACACAAATTTCACAATAATATGACGCATTGGCCAGAGTAAAATAAATTAGATATTGTTGTTGTTGTTATGTGCTGTGGAGTCGGTTCCGACTCACATTGACCCTGTACAAGGTTTCCAAGACTGTAAATCTTAATGGGAACAGAAAGCCTCATCTTTCTCCTGTGGAACAGCTGGTAGTTTCAAACTGCTGACTGTGAGATTACAGCCTGATTTTTAACCACTACGCTATCAGAGCTCCTTAAGTTAGATATATTCCGATATTACTTTGGAGTGTATACATAGGTAAAGGATTCTGGAGAAAATTCTAGGAAGATGGCAAAACAAACAAGCCATCTTTCTGACCTCGCTCCTAAAAATCCAAGAAATATAACAGGGAAATGTTAGTTGGCTTTGAGGGACTCTACATGGGGAACAGAGGAAAGTAGCAGGGAGTTTCAGACAAGGCAAAAATCAATGAATTAATAAGGAGTTGAATATGGTAGGGAAATCTCTTCATCCACCATCTCTGCCCCACCCCCTAACCATGGGTTTCACTAGCTGCTGGGCTCCAGAAAAAGCCAGTTTACTTAACCATTGTACCTTCTAACTATACAAAATCAACAAGGTAGACATTCCCAGGGGTTCCTTTGGAACATAGCACCTCCCCAACCCAGAGACTGTGGGCTTCAAGCTACAGAAGACCCCCTTGCAGTTTAGTCTGCTCTCATAGTCAACACTCTATCTGCCTTCCTGCCCACCCCATAGCTCAGACCTCTGAAACCAACTCTTAGGAATTCAGTTTGGGTCAACCTGCTCAAAACTCCAGAAACTAGCAAGAGAAGATCAAACAATGCTTAAACTTGTCAGAAGAAAGGAAATAACAATAATCACAGCAAAAATAAAATTTTTAAATCAGAAAACCAATAGAATCAATAAAACCAGAAGTTGATTCTTTAGAAATACCAATAAAATTGACAAACCTTTAGCTATACTGACTAAGAAAAGATGCAAATAACCAAAATAAAAAATGAAAGGGCACATTACCACTGACCCAGCAGGAAATAAAAAGAATTATGACAGAATTTTGTGACCTGTATGGCAACAAACTAGGTAATCTAGATGAAATGGGCAAATTCTTAGAAGCATACAATTTACCCAAACTGACTCTCAAGAGGAAATAGAAAGTTTCAACAGATATGTAAAAGTGAAGAAATTGAATCAGTAATCAAAAACCTCCCAACAACAACAAAAAAATACTGGACCAAAAGCCTGCAGTTGGGAATTCTCCCAAGCATTTAGAGAATTTATACAAACACTGTTTAAACGCTTTCCAATGATGTTGTTAGGTGCTGCTGAGTTGGTTCCGACTCTTAGCAACCTTATGCACAATAGAACAAAACACTGCCCAGTCCTGTGCCAAAGATAGGAATCATATAATTCATTCTATGAAGGAAACAAAACCTGATATCCAAACCAGACAAAAATACACACACAAAAAAACTAAGGCCAATATCTTATCAGTATGAATGTAAACATCCTTAATAAATATTAGACAACAGTATATTAAATGGGTCATACACTATGACCAAGTAGGATTTATTCAGGAATGCAGGGATGGTTCAACATTAGAAAATATAATATACCACATTAATAGAACAATGGAAAGAACCACATGGTCATCTCTATGGATGCAGAAAAAGCATTTGTTGAAACTTTTGCTTGATGAAAACCCTAAAGAAGATTGGAATAGAGAGAAGATTCCTCAACATTATTCAGAGCATATATGAAAAGCCACCAGCCACATACTTAACAGAGAAAGTCCTCTCTTAAACGTTCTCCTTGAAAGCAGGAACAACACAAAGGTGGTACCCTTTCTTACCACTTCTATCCAGTATTGTGTTAGAAGTCCTAGCCGGAGCAATAAGAGCAAAATATATAAAAGGTATCCATATTGGAAATGTGTAAAATTATCTTTATATATAAAAAATCCAAGAGTCCGTAAGAAAATTTCTAGAGCTAATAACAATAGGTTCGCAAAGTTTCAGGGTACCAGGTCAACATACAGAAACCAGTTGAGTTTTTATATACCAGCAACAAGAAATTTGAAAAGAAAATTATGGAAACAATTCCATTTTCAATAGCACCTGACAATAAATCTAACCAGGAACATGAATGACTTATACAACAGAAACTATAAAGTGTTAAAAGATAGTAGGGAAGACTTAAATTATTGGAAAGATGTTCCATGTTCATGGATTGTCAGACTTGATAATAAGATGTTAATACTACCCAAAGTGATCAATAGATTTTCTGAAACAGCCTAATTTACATAAATAGAAAAACCAATCCTCAACTTTATATGGAAATGCAAGAGGCTCCAAATAGCTAAGACTGCTGGAGGCAGGGCTTGATGGCGGCTAGGGTGGAGGTGCAGTGAAGTTCGCCATCAGCAATACCACAGAATACAAGGCAAAGTAGATCCAGGGCAGAGCTCCAAAACTTGGAACCACAGAGATAGGAATATTTTGAAGGTTTGAAGGCTTTTAGATTGTGGAACTTGAAGCTGAAATAAAAAATCGCATACTTTTGAATCTGCTGGGCTGGGCTCGGAGGCCCGGAGCCGACATCTTGGGTGAGACCAAACAGGACAAGACCAGTAGGGGGAGCAGAAACACCATGGAAAAAGACCAAGGGAACCTTGGGGCAAAGGTGGACAATAATACACTTTGTCAGTTTTTCTTTGTTCTGATTTTCTTTTTCTCTTTTTTTTTTTTTTTTTTGGTATCTGGTCATTGGCATGCCCACCTCCATTCTGGTGACTAGAGGGGGAGCCTGAGCGAGTGGACACCCCCTCACCCTCACCACTGGTGGGTTCTTCTTCCATGCATGCACATAGATACTCAGTCCAAGAGCAGGCCCTGAACGTTTTTTTGTTTGTTTGTCTTTTGTTTTGTTTTTCAGTATAGGAAAGGGCAGGACAGGGCTATAGAGAGGGAAAGAGTTTAAAAACAAAACAGGCCAAAAATTAAATTAAAGCCTGAGGTATAGCATTGCAACCAACACTGGCATCTTGAAATCTCTCAGGCAGCTTTGAAAGCAAGAATCGGAAGAGAAGACATTAAACTGATACTCTTATTAGGCTACAGATTTTTTTTTTCCTTCTCTCCCTCCTCTCCCTTTTCTGTGATTATAGACTGCAGTATTCAGTCTAGTTTTTGTTGCTGCTGTTTTCTGTTTTTGTTTTTCTCTTGTTTTTTTTTTTCTGCTGGTGCTGTTTTGCTGTTTTATGCTCCCCCTTCTACCTTTGGAGGACTCTTTCTCTCCATATATTACACAAGAAGAGTCAGCAACTGCTGCCATACAGCCAACCTACAATCACACTCTAAAACACCAAAACCCAGGCAAGAACCAATACTAACTGCCATATACCAGGGAAACAGACAACACCTGTGAAATCTACTCTGCGTTAAGCAATAAGAAGAGTAAAAAGGGAAGCCCATAAGAAAGCATAAAAAATACCAAAACACATACTCAATTTAAGTATTTAAGGTCACAGATAAACACTAAACATGTCCAAGAAGCAAAAGCAGATGACTATATCAGCACATGTCCAGAAACAAGATAAAATGTCTGAGACAAATGACCTAGAGGTAGACCTGGACTCCATTCTGGAAGGAGGGCAGGCCTTGGAAATGCCTGAAAAGGAATTCAGAAAAATGTTTATAAAATGTTTCAAAACACTTTACAATGGAGTTGAGAAAAATAAGGAAAAAGTCAGGAAAGCACTACAGGAACAATCAAATAAGATAGATAACAGCATTGGAAACAATTCAAAACCTACAGAAAGAGGTCCAAACGATCAATAACAGACTATCAGAAATAGACAATACTCTGAAAGGGCAAAGGAGTAGAATAGACGAGATAGAAGGCAGAACCAGTGAGCTGGAAGACGAATCTCCCAAATAGCTAAGACAGTGCTGAAAGAAGAACAAAGTAAGAGGACTCACACTTTCAAATTTTAAAACATATTTGACAGCTACAGTAATCTAAATATCCTGGAACTGGGATTAACAATAGACTTATAAACCCAAACCAAACCTAATGCTGTTGAGTTGATTCCAACTCGAAGTGATGTTGTAGAGGTTTCCTGAGCAAAGGTGGAAGACATCAGTTCTAGTCACAGGTCTTTGCGACTAGAACTTCAGTTTTTTCTCTGTAAAGTAAGAATGATGACAGGCCTGCTGATGACTGTTGGCTGTGATAATGCCTTGTGAATTACAGACTGCATGGGGAATGTGGTATTCTGTTGTTACAGAGCGCTCTCTCTAAAGCACTGAAAATGTTACTGCCCTCACCTGAGATGCCATTTCATAGTCTTCCCCTTGTATTACTCTTAGTTTTTTCTCTGGCAGAATTTTCCCAGAAGTAAGCTATTGAGCATTTACTAGATTTCAACCACACATTTCAAGTTCTCTATAACCATGGAGTCCTGGTGTGGCGCTGTGGGTTAATGCGCCAGACTGCAAAGCCGTTTGAACTGCAAGGTCGGCGGTTCAAGCTCACCAGCTGCTCCTTGGAAACCTATACAGGGTCGCTATGGGTCAGAACTGACTCAACAGCACTTCACAACAATACCCTAGGTAGGAGCCCTAGTGGTGCAGTAGTTAAGTGCTCAGCTGCGCTCAGGAGAAAAATGTGACCATCTGCTTCCATACAGATTTACTGCCTTGGAAACCCTATGAAGCAGTTCTACTCTGTCCTATAGGGTTGCTGTGAGTTGGGATCAACTTAATGACAATGAGTTTGTTTTGTTTTGTTTATGGCTGAGGGCTATAAACAATTCTGGGGTGTTTCAATCCTTTGAGTGAATAATTTTCATTCATCAGTGTATCTTAGTGCCTACTATGTGCCTAATACTATGCTGGGCACTTTAGCAAATACAAGATAATAAATAAAAGTCATGATTTCATTTATTAGTGAAGTGAAATCTTATTGAATTAAGTACCTAGGTTTGTGCTGAAGGAAATTCTCCTTGGGACTCAGTGTACCCGTGGAATAAAGTGCTAAAGTCTGGAGTATAAATGAATAAAGAACCTGCAGCCTGGAGGGGCATGGAGTTAGGACTGGAGCAGGAAGGAAACACTAGAATCCCTAAAGAAACAGCTTAATGCTTCAGGGACCATTACATCTATTGGAAAAGGAGGCCTCTTAGAGGATGATCACCTCTAGTGAGCAGAGGTCACTGAGGCCCACAGCAGAAGGAGCCCAGTTGGTGGTAGAGCTTGCACTGGAACACAGAGGCTTTTGCTGTCTGAATTTTCACTCTTAGTCTGCTACGTAGGTTTATATGTCAGCATAACATATTGAGAAGACTTTGAATTTGATTTAAGAATTTAGAACCATGCAATCTCATTTAAAATCTGAGTCTATAACAAGATTCCTCTAATTCCTTGAGGATATAGGGCTAGGGCAGAATTGAGAGGGCACAGTTAACTGGATTCTTCTAAAATGTTGGTTCGGTGACTCCAGAAAACAAAGATCTAGTGATGTTCCCCATAAAGCTTACAACCTGTGGAGCAGTTCTACTCTGCCACATGGCGTCACCATGCATCAAAGTGAACTAACTTGACAGCACCTAACAACAATAAATTTTAACAAGTGAACATTTTAAGATGTATGAGGAAATAGAGGGCTTTTGTTGAATAATATCCTTCAGTAAGAAATAACCTAAAGAAAGGACATATTCCAGAAGGAATTACTCCTTTGAAATTAAGTGTGCCTTTTACATTTAACAGTTGTGTTGACTATGCTCAATATCTTATGGAACCCAAACTAAGTTCTGGTCTTTATAGATGGTGAAAGCCCTGGAATGGCACCTATTGCTTTTCAGTGCTGTTTCTAGGTTTCTTTCTACCATGATGTTCATCTCATGGCAGTTGCCCCTTCAACTACTTACTGCTTTCAGTTTTTGACTAAACAGTTTCTCATGGGCAAGTTGTGTGCATGATCTTGGTCTTTCTCTCTCTTCACATGTTTACTTAATGATTGTATCCTAATCTGTTTACTGCCCTGAGTTTCTGAACCCTTTATATAAGATTGATAATAACTAAATTAAAATAGAAGAATCTGAACAATGTCAATTTCTGCAATCTGTTCTTTTCCACTGTATCATTGCCATGTGCCCTGGAAAAACTGAGCAAAAAGTATACATGTATTATGAGAGAGAAAAGAGGTTTTTTGATTTAACTTCAGAAGTCTGTGAACTGCTGCATCTGGTTTACTTATCAATTACAGTGTGCTTACCCCAGGGGACAGTGGTAAAGCAAGATCATGACAACAGACTGGTACTTTGTAAACCAAGAAGTTCTTCATTAAGATTTTATTATGCCAAACCAAGGGGCTTTGGTTAATGTGTCTGTAATGGATAAGAATCATAACGAGACCAAGTCCACAGATGTTATTAAACCTATAACTTATATAACTGTGATGGGGTCAAGCAGCTGTACAGCTATCAAAGGTCTGTTTGTCAAGATTAATTGACATTGCGTGTGTGTGTGTTTGTTTCCTTTTTAGCACGAGGTAGAACTAACATCGAACTTAGAGAGAAATTCATCCTACCTGAGGGGGCATCTCAGGGAATGACCCCCTTCCGGTCACGTGGTCGAAGATCCAAACCATCTTCCCGGGCAGCTTCCCCTACCCGTTCCAGTTCAAGTGCTAGTCAGAGTAACCACAGCTGTGCTTCCATGCCGTCTTCTCCAGCCACCCCCGCCAGTGGTACCAAGGTATGCCCTGCCTCCTTCTTGGCTCCTTTCCCTGTTTTCCAATGGATAGAGCAGTCTATCCATTATTCATTGTAGCCTCTGAGAGACTCCACTGAGGAGAACAACATGAAGACATACAGCCCAAGCTCTGTCTAGACCAAACCTGACCAGATCCTAGCAATATACAGATGCATGGCTTTTAACGTTTATTAAAATAATACTCATTCCTGGTTAGAATCAGAAATGTTTCCTTCCACCTATTTCCAGTGGGCTTATCCAGAGTTACTGATTTTGAAAGTCTAGGCACAGTCTCAGCCACTGAAGCTAAAAGAGAAATGTGTTGTTACAATGGATTATATATAAAGAACACCACTGCCTTTCTGCCTGGTCCCTTTCAACCCATTGGACAGATGAGCATTTCATTTTTTTTTCTGTTTCTTTAAAGTATAGTGTATTCTACTTATTTTTCTGTTCCCAATTTGCTCCCTTTCTGTTCCATTTCCAATTGTTTCCATCCTTCCCTTTGGATTTCCATTTCACAGACTCCACTTCAGTTCTCTCGCTGTTATGACAAACCCTGGCTGGTAAACAGTAAAGTTGGCAGCCCTGTCAGGGACAGCCACTATCCTGACCTCCAGCTGTGCAGTCCCGAGGTAGAGTATGACTCTGATGACTGAGGACACAATCAAGACAAGGCCCTCGCTAATGCCAAGAACTTGACAAGCTATTCTTCCTGATCCCAGGCTCTTTTCCATCTTTGTGGTGCTTGCTCTCTCTGCTGATTCATCTAGTCAAGTGGTTTTTGGGAGTTTCTAACTCGGAGTCACCAAAATTGGAGACAAAGAAGAGCTGCCTAAAACTAGATTATTTAACAACTTTGTAGCCGTCTTTAAAATGATATTTATTCAGAGCAGTGTAAACCATTGTCATTCCTGGTGGTTTGTTTATAATCAGGCCTCTTGGAGTGTCCAAACATCATATACACAGACGAGTTAGTAACTCTTGAAATTCAACTCTTGGTGCATGTTCAACCGTGTTCTATCTTTGCTTAGAACAAGAGAGTGGTTGGTACCTCCCACCCTGAGACACATCCCCAGGCTGGTTTGTATCGTCACACTGGTTGAAGATGTGGGTGCTACCTACTTCAGCCAGGCACACACCCTTCACTGAACACTGCTCTGGGGCTCAGATTTTAACTTCTGAATTTCTTGGCCTGGCACTTGGGTTTCAGTAATCTTAATTTGAATACACATGCCAACAATTAAGCATGGTCACTAATAACAATCATTAAAATGCCTACAAACTTTCGGAAGAGCAGTGTTTTCAGAAATGAAACATGGACTAGCAGCTTGCCTGATAGCAATAAATGTATGTTCTAGCTTCTGCTAGGAAACAGTGGATTCTTGTGCCTCAAAAGATAGTAGTATTGCCTTCGGTTTTATGTAAAGGTGCAGCTAGATAAACTGGAGAGGTACAAAAATCCAGTGCCTATGAGGGAACTGCTGCTTAGGGATTTGTCCCGCTCCAAGCTAAAATCCAGCACAGAAATCTGTCTGGTTTAGGACATAATCTGGAAACCAACTGGTGACTAAAAACCCAAGAATTTACCGGCTCACACCGCTTTTCTACGTTCTTAATGGCTCCAGTTTTGTGAAAGTCTCAAAAGTTCTAAACTTTTTGATGTTAAACTATGAAATACAAATTCTCATATGATTCTGATAGATCAGGTGGGTTTTTTTATTTTTTTAAGTTTTTATTTTGTTTTGTTTTGTTGCGTTTGAGGCTTTATCTTTCCTTACTCATTGGTGTTCTGCAGTCAGGAGTGTCCTACCCATGCTCTCGGGGGCTGTGGTCTCCCAGCAGCAGTGCTCACAACAGCTTCTGAAACTGGTGCTCTTCCTCCTGTGTGGGTCAGGAGGGCTTGTGCTCAAATGTTCATCACTGTCTGTCGCTTTTGCTTTCTCTTTATAAATGAAAGAAACACAAGAAACAATGAGAATGGGTTGCTTTCCTCTTCTGTTCATATAAACATCTTAAAGGTCTTGGAAAACAATTTACACAGTTGAGTTCAGAAAAAGAATACCATGCTGTAACATGAGTGACATTTAAAACACATTAAAATTTTTTTCCTTCTCCAAATTGTCTTCTGAAATCTAGCTCCTATCAGTAACAATAATAATAACATACAGCTGGAGAAGTTCTAGTCTGTCCTCTAGTGTTGCTGTGAGGCAGAATCAAGTCAGCAGCAAAGGGTTCGATTTGGGTTTTGTTATCCATCTCTTTTCCAGTTAAGGAAGTTCTTCTACATATCAACAGGTTTTTACGGAGCTCCTTCTCTGTGCCAGACACTATTCTAGGTTCTGAGGAGGTATTAGTGAGCAAAACTAAGTTCCTGCTACTCAGGAGTTTATGCCTTAATGAGGGAGAAAGATGGCAAACAAGTAGACCATACAATAGGTGGTGAGAAGTGCTATGCAAAAAGATAATGAAGGGGGAAGGAGAGAGAAGGTAGGCAGAGAATAGAAAGTTAAAACATGGTGTCATTGTAGATTGGGCAGGGAGGCCAGACCTCTATGAAAAAACAATGAAGCCAGCAAGGAAGAGAGTAGAAAGTTAAAGCATGGTTTCATTTTGGATTTGGTAGTGAGGCAAGGTAAGCAGAGCCACCTGATATAATAGAAAGGAGAGAGTGAGCCCCACAGATATGGGGGCAGGCAAGTCCAGGTAGGGCAGCAGCAAGGGAAAGCCTGCAGAGGGAGCCCTCCCTGTGCTGTGGGAGGGACCAGCAAGGATGCCAGTGTGCCTGGGATAAATGAGCAAGAGGAAGTGTCATAGGTGAGCTTGAAAAGGCAGGACTTACCCATTTCCTGAGGGGAAAAATAAAGGCACAGGTGTTCATTTAGGTAAGTCATAGAGCCCAGACCCAACCCAGGTTATTGGGCTCATATTCAGAGGCTTGTCTCCAAAACCACAGTGCCCCCTCATATACTACTTGTAATTGCTTTTATTTGAGCCACAAAACAAGTAATTTGATGTACATTTTACTAACAGGAAGCAGGGTTGGCAGATCTTCACTTGACTGAAGTTACTGTACCTATTCAGTAATGTATTATTTGAACTCTGTATTATATATTTGGGACCAACCCCAAGGTTTCAAACCCTAAAACTTTGATGCATAACATTACTTGGATTTTTAAATTTTACTCATGCACCATATTTCTGCTCACTATAACTGTTGTAATCTTACAGTTTGTAGGCTGTCTTCCATTTCTAGTAGAAGTTTTGTCAACTAGATAAAAATATTGGAAGACATTTTGAAATTTTAACTTACCACAGAAAATCTTTATTTGGGAAATCATCAAAATACATGAACTAGAATAAATGAAATCATTGTTTTCCTGGACTTTTAATTTGTTTTTCAATCAATCAGACACAGAGTGGCTTAAGCACACCTTTTTAAAATTGCATTTCTATCAAAGATAATTGTCAGGTAAATTTGACCTTTTTATTTTTTTTGAAGGTTATACCATCATCAGGCAGCAAGTTGAAACGACCAACACCAACTTTTCATTCTAGTCGAACATCCCTTGCTGGTGATACTAGCAATAGTTCTTCCCCAGCCTCCACAGGTGCCAAAACTAACCGAGCAGGTAAGTACAACCCTGTGTATAAAGACGGGGGAGAGGGATTGGCCAGGCTAGGGGGTAGGAATCAGCAGCTTATCAGAGATACCTCATTGCTTCCCAAATAATGAAACTAGCACTTAGATGTGCTACCCAGAAAAAGGTCACCTGCTGCCCTGCACTAACTTGCCACAGCTACCCCACCTGTTTGGTCAGAAACTAAAATGTTAGAACGTAAAGGGAAGAAAAGACCTCCTGGCACTTGACTACGAATTTTTCCAGCTGTACCCGTATTTATATCTCTGATGAGATGAGAGCGTCATGGGAAGCTTGGGAATGTAGCATCATTCCCTGGCTCTAGTTTCCATCATATCACCCCTGTTCAGAGTCTGCCCGTGCACTGCCCCAGCAAGTACTTTACTCACCTGTGCTGAAACGATGCCGCCTCCCTGCTTGAGTCCATTTGTGGGCCTGGAAGCTGACAGTGCCATGCACAGAAGTTAGTTTCTATTTCTCAGGAAGCAGAAAAGGGCTCCAGGAGAATCAGAAAGATGAGGAAGCCAGGACCCAGGGTCACACAGCCTGTCACTGTCTTTATTAAGTCTGCTGCTTTATCCTTGAATTCCAGACCCTAAAAAATCAGCTAGTCGTCCCGGAAGTCGCGCCGGGAGTCGTGCTGGGAGCCGAGCCAGCAGCCGTCGCGGAAGTGATGCCTCTGACTTTGACCTTTTAGAAACGCAGTCCGCTTGTTCCGACACTTCAGAAAGTAGCACCGCAGGTGGTCAGGGCGGTTCCAGGAGAGGGCCAAACAAACCTTCCAAAATCCCAACCATGTCTAAGAAGACCACCACTGCCTCCCCCAGGACTCCAGGTCCTAAGCGATAACACTGGGCAAGCACCCCCAAAGCCTCTGTCCACTTTGACTCCTGCTCCACACATTGGGTGTATATTTATTCTGAACGGGAGAAGTTATATTGTTAAAAGTGTAAAAGAATAATTGTGTTATGAAGCTGCCTTATTTTTTTTTTTTTTTCCTTTTTTGTAAGTTTACTATTTTCATGTGAATATTTATGTAGATAAAATTTGCCTCCTGGTAACCCTGTAATGAATGGGGCCCAGAAATGAAATATTTGAGAAAAACACGTGAAAAGGTCAAGCTACAAGTGTGTATTAAAAAAAAACCTCTAACTAGGGTTTCTGCGCGGTGCAGGGTTGTAAACCTGCTTTATCTTTTAGGATTATTCCTAAATGCATCTTCTTTATAAACTTGACTTGCTATCTCAGCAAGATAAATTATATTAAAAAAAAAACAAAAACAAAAAAACAAATCCTGCAGTGTTTAAGGAACTCTTTTTTTTTTTTTTTTTTGGTAAATCATAGGCACCTCAATTAGCAAGAACTGAGGGGGAGGGCACTTATAACTGCTTTTTCCATTGTTTTTAATGTTATGTGATTTTAGCTAAGGAGAGGGAACCTCATCTAGACACGTTTGCACATAATACAACAAAAAGAGCTCATTGCAATACTGTCTTTGAATACTGTCTCAATACTAGGTGTTTAAAGGACAAATAGCTGCTAGAATTCAGGGGTAAATGTAACTGTTCAGAAAATGTCAGAACATTGGGGTTTTTAAGAGTCCTAGTTTGTAACTTCCTACCCACCCTAGCCACCAGTCCGTTCCTGTGCTCTCTGGGATCCAGGCCCTTGGTAAGGGGAGACTCCTTTGGTGGTGTTGTGAATTCTAAATTTGTTTAACTGCATTTTTTGCTATTTATTGAAATGGTCGATCAACTTCCCACAGACTGAGGAATGAATTCCATGAGCTTATTCTGAAAATGTGGACCTAAGATAAACACTTGCTTGTCCTTTAAAGGACTTCACCAGCACACTTGTTAACAAGTCCCGTTTGCTTCCGTCTTCTTTTGTGAGTAATTCAGTCAGCTGACCAAGTGACCATGAAGAGGGGCTGTCTGGGGCTCCTATTTTTTAGCTGCTGTTCCTCTTCAGCTGCGACCACGTTGCTGTGTGATTATCTCAATTGGTTTTAATTGAGGCAGAAACTGAAGCTCTACCAATGAACTGTTTAAAAACAAGACACTTTTGTATTAAAATTGCTTGCAGTAACAAATGTTTTGTATTTCCTGATTTTCTTCTCAGCCATCATCTTCTATTTAACATGTTACTCTGGGGTATAATTGTGTTGTAGGTCCTTAAATGCATTTGTTGAATCAAAATATCTTCGATAAATTGTAGAGCTCATTAATAGTTTTTTTTTTTTCCACCTATTTACTTTTTTCTTGTTAATTTTGTTTAACAAGACAAAGAAACAATCAGGATACTATTAACTATAAATGTGTAGGGTGTCTTCACTACTTATGTGATTAAACAGATGCCAGTGTGTTAAGAGGACTCCTGGTGTGGTGCTATTGGATAAAAACTGGACCACAAACCACAAGGTTGATGGTTCAAACACACCAGCTGCTCCTCAAAAACCCTACACAGGGTCATTATGAATTGGAACCTACTCAGTGGCACTTAACAACAACAGCTATGCGTAAGAGTCCTGGTATGGTGCTGTAGAATAACCACTGGCCTGCTAACCAAAAGGTCGGCAGTTCAAACCCTACCAGTTGCTTCCTTGGAAAACCTATATAGGGTCGCTGAGTCACAACCAACTTGATGTCACTTAACCATAACAATGTACAAGAAGATTGTAATAATAAAAACATAAGGATCCTGGGGCTTGAGAGAATGGAGACAGTTCCCCACAGTTCACTGAAATTTCTGGTTACAACTTAGAACAGAATTTCAGAGGTAGAAATGTTGGAAGCAAAACTGCTCATCAAATCTAGCTCCTTTGTTTTACAGATGGAGAAACTGGGATGGGAACATGCTTTGCCTGTGATCACAGAATAAGTGGTAGAATTGAACCTTGAATCCAATCCTTGATTTCCAGACTCTAAGTCTGGCCTTTAGCTTAGTTGGTTTTATAACAATTCCCATGCAGTTGCCACTGAATCAGTTCAAGCTCACGACAGCCCGATATGTGTCAGAAGAAAACTGCTTCAAGGGCTGGTTCTTCTGAAGTATATTGCCAGGACTTTCTTCCAAGACACCTCTAGGTGAACTTGAACGTCTTCAGACTTTTGGTTGGCAGCCAAGCCTGTTAACCATTTGTACCACCTAAGGAGCTCGGTAGTGTAGTGGTTACAAATCGGGCTGCGAACCATAAGGTCAGCAGTTCGAAACCACCAGCTGTTCCGGGGGAGAAAGATGAGACTTTCTGCTCCCGTAAAGATTTACAGCCTTGGAAACCCTGTGCAGGGTCTCTGTGAGTTGGAACCGACTCCACAGCACATAACAACAAGAACAAGGGACTCTTATTAGCAATTACAGCTGCCAAATATGAACTAATTCTAACTCTCTGAGGATTGTTGAGTCAGTTCTGACTCACAGCAACCCAACATAGGGTTTCTGAGGAACAGCTGGTGGATTTGAGCTGCTGACCTTTTGGTTCAAAGCGACCTTGTGTTTGAGTGCTTATCCTACAGTGCCACACCAAGACTCCATCTAAGGATGGTGGTGGTGGTGGTGGTTGTGTGCTGTGGAGAAAGTTCCGACTCATAGCAACCTTGCATAGAGTTTTACAGGAGCAGAAAGCCTCATCTTGCTCCTGCAGAACAGCCGGTAGTTTCGAATTGCTGATCCTAAGATTAGCAGCCTGACTTGTAACCACTACGCTACCAGAGCCCCTCATCTAAGGGTAGGAATTACCATTTTACAGTTGAGGAAATGTGCTAGAGAACTTGAGAGGTAGGATGGATTCAAACCCAGGCCGCCTGTGTTCTTGGTCAATAAGCCATACTCCTGTGGGTATTTGGTAAAATCAGTAAATGTTTGCCACAGCTACTTGAAGTTAAATATCTAGATCACAAAGAATTTGCAGTCTGATGGATTTTAAAGGAAAAACTGCAACTTCAAGCTGAAACACAACTTTGTAGAACAAATTTCTCCCAAATTTGCTACCTTGCACAGGGTCCCCTTGTTGTCCCCACAACTCCTCTGGTCTTAAGTCATTCATATCTGATGCATCCAATCTGGTTTTGAGATGGTCTTTAAATTTAGGTGGGATATGTTTAAGATTATATTTTGGTTCTCATGGACTTGTTTTAATTTTCTTCAGCTTCAGGCTAAACTTGTATGTGAGCAATTCATAGTCTGGTCCAGTCGGCCCCTGGCCTTATTTTGGCTGATACTGAACTCCTCTATTGTTTCTTCTCACAAATGTACTCAATTTTATTCGTGTGTAATGCATCTGGTGAAGTCTTTTTATGCAATGAATAAGTTGATGGCCTTGCAAAATTCTACCATGCAATCTCCAGCATCATTTCTGTCACCAAGGTGTTTTCCAACTACAGATCATGTTTGTTTACAATTTTCACATTCTAATCACCAGTAATTAACAATGTAGCAGTAATTATCGATGCCTGTTTGATCAATTTCAGGCTGAAGAAGTTAGTAGAATTCTTTAATTTCATCATCACCTGCTTTAGATGTTGGTGCATAAATTTGAATAATATTTTTAAACTAGTCTTTCTTGTAAGCATATGAATAATATCCTTTAATAGACTACATTGTACTTCAAGACAGGTCTTGAAATACTCTTGACAACAATGAGCATGATGGCATTCCTCTTCAATTTGTCATTCCTGGCATAGTAAGCCAGATGATTATCTGATTCAAAGTGGCCAGAACCAGTCTATTTCGGCTCATTAATGTCTAGGGTGTGGCACTGTATGATCAGCACTGGACTGCTAACTAACTACAGGGTCAAATCCTCCAGTTCAAAGGCACCAGCTGCTCTTTGGAAATCCTACACAGGGTCACTATGAGTCAGAATCGACTCGACAGCACTTAATAACAATGCCTAGGATATCGAACTTTATGCGTTACACGTCATTTTTTATGACTTCCAATTTTCCTAGATTCAGACTTCATACATTCCACATTCTGATTATTAACAGTTTGCAGCTGTTCTTATTTTGTGTTGTGCTCCATTAGCAAATGAAGGTCATAAAAGCTTTGCTCCATCCACATCATTAAGGTCAACTCTACTTTGAGGAGGCACTTCCTTAGACGTATTTTGAGTGCTTTCTAGCCTCTGAAGGGCTCATCTTCCAGCACTTTATCACACAGTGTTCTGCTATTCATGAAGTTTTCAGTGGCTAAGCATTCAGAAGTGGTCTGTCTTCCTTCCTAGTCTTAGTCTGCAAGCTGAAGCCTGTGCATCGCGGCTGACCTGCTGGCATTTAAAATACCAGTGCCATCGCTTCTAGCAGCACACAAACCACTATAGTATGACAAACTGATGATCAAAGAGCTCTGAGTGAAAAGAAAAAGACTACAATGGATATTAGAAGAGACTCTGAAACTTGTTCTTGAGCGTAGAAAGGCTAAAGCAGCTGGAAGAAATGAAGCCAAAGAGCTGAACAGAAAATTTCAAAGGTCAGCTAAAGAAGACAAAGTCAAGTATTATTATGAACTGTGAGAAGACCTGGAGTTAGAAAACCAAAAAGGGAACAACCTGCTCATCATTCACTTCTCAAACTGAAAGAAGTAAAGAAAAACTTCAAGCCTCAACTTGAAATATTGGTGGATTCTCTGGGCAAAGTATTGAATGATGCAGGAAGCATCAAACGAAGATGGAAGGAATGCAGTCACTGCACCAAAAAGAATCCTTCAATGTTTAATCATTTCAAAGGTACTTTATGATGAAGGCTAATGGTATTGAAGGAAGAAGTCCAAGCTGCACTGAAGACACTGGCAAAAAACAAAACAAAACAAGGCTCCAGGAATTAAATTGAAATGTTCCAACAAACTGATGGAGCACTGAAGGCTCTCACTTTTCTGTGCCAAAGAAATTGGAAAACAGCTACCTGGCCATCCAATTGGAATAGACCCATATTTGTTCCCATTACAAAGAAAGCCAACCGAAATAATGAAACAATATCACATGCAAGTAAAATTTTGCTGAAGATAATTCAAAACAGTTGGCGTAGTACATTGACACAGAGCTGCGAGAAATTCAAACTGGACTTAGAAGATGTGGAACTAGCGATACCATTGCTGATGTCAGATGGATCTTGACTAAAAAGCAAAGAGTATCATAAAGGTGTTTACATACACTTTTTTGACTATGTATGCAAAGGCATTCAACTGTGAGGATCATAATGAAGTATGAATAACATGGTGAAGAATGGATATTCGAGAACACGTAATTGTGCTCATGAGGAGCCTTAACATAGACCAAGAGGCAGTTGAGTGACCAGAACAAGAGGACACTGAATGGTTTAAAATCAGGAAAGGTTTGCATCAGGGTTGTATCCTTTCACCATGCTTATTCAATATGTATGCTGAGCAAGTGATCTAAGAAACTGGATTATATGAAGAATATGGCATCAAGATTGGAGGAAGATTCATTAACAACCTTCCATATGCAAATGGCACAACCTTGCTTGCTGGAAGTGAAGAGTACTTAAAATACTGATGAAGATAAAGAGCTCTGAGTAAATAAAACAAATCCTCACAATAAGTAGCATCATGATGAACAGAGAAAAGACTGAAGTTGTCAAAGAGTTCTTGCTGGATCCACAATCAAGACTCTTGGAACCAGCAGTCAAGAAATCAAATGACACCTTGTATTAGACAGATTTGCTGCAAAAGATCTTTTGGAAGTGTTAAAGAGTAAAGATGTCAGTTTGAGGACTAAATGCATGGGAAAGTTGGACAATAAAGACTGTAGAGGTACTGATGCATTTGAATTGTGTTGGAGTATCATTGACTGTCAGAAGAACAAACAAATCTGTCATGATAGAAGTACAGCCAGAATGCTCCTTAAAAGTGAGGATGGCAAGACTTCATTTCTTGTACTTTGAACATGTCAAGAAGGACCAGTCCCTGGAGAAGGACCTCATGCTTGGTAAAGCGAAGAGTCGTTGAAAAAGAGGATGACCCTCAACAAGATGGATTAGCATAGCAGCAATAATGGACTCAAACATAACAATTGTGAGGGTAGTAGTGCAGGACCGGGCAGTGTCTCATTCTGTTGCGCATAGGGTTGCTATGAGTCAGAATTGACTTGACATCAGCTAACAGCAAACAGCTGGGCCTCCTGGTGGCAGACGCTACTGAGTCCAGCTTGACTGCTATCTTTTCAAAGTCTACACTATAATCACTTATTTTCTTACCAAGTGTCTTAATTTCCTATAGCTACTTTGGTGCTGTAGGATAAGCTCTGGACCACAAGGTCGGTTTGAACCTCAGGGTTGGTGGTTCAAGCTCACCAGCCACCCCTCAGAAACCCTGTACAGAGTCTATGTGAGCCAGAACTGACTCGACGGCACTTAACAAAAGTACCACTAGTGAGGGGCTTGAGACACAGAAATGCATTTTCTCCCAGTCCAAATCAGAATGAGCCATGCCAATTCCTTCTGTGGGCCTCTCCCCCAGTTTCAGATGGTGACTGCAATCCTTGGTGCTTCTGTGTTGATGCAGCTGCTTTCTTTGTCACATACCATGTGCTTCTGTGTCTTATTTTCTTTTTATAAATTGCCACTTAGAAGAGATTAGGTTTAGGACCCACTGTATTACAGTATGACCTCATGAACATAAAAGAAAGACTTGATTTCCAAACAGGGTCACATTTAGAAGAACAGGGGATAAGACTTCATAACTTTTGAGGGAAACAATGCAGTGCACAACACCAAGTAATTCACGTTGTGCTACAGTCTTTGTTATAAAAGTCAGCTGGATTGAGACCAGAAATAAATATATGTGTGTGTGTGTGTAGTTTCGTGTTGTTAAGTGCTGTCGAGTTGATTCTGACCCATAGAGACCATGTATAGGGTGTCCAAGGAGCAGCTGGTGAGCTTGAACCACCGACCTTGCAGTTCAAATGACTTTGCAGTCAGACTAATTAACCCACAGTGCCACACCAGGATATATATTATTGTTAAGTGCTGTCGAGTCAGTTCTGACCCATAGCAACCCTGTATAGGGTTTCCGAGGAGCGGCTGGTGAGCTTGAACCGCCGACATTATGGTTCAAACTGACCTTGCAGGCCAGCACGCTAACCCACAGCACCACACCAGGACTCTGTACGTGTGTGTGTGTATATATATATATTTAACAGGAATAAAACCGTGTAGGAAATGCAGGAATACCCAAAAAGAACTTAACAGTCTAGCCAGAAAACAAGGCAATAATTTGACACTACCGGTCTGTGATACAACTCCTCACAAAAAGGTTGCAAAAGCTCTGTTAGTGACTCAGCAGGAGAAAGGACCACCAAGGAACCTGCTGACCTAATGACTGCAGTGGAGGAAACTCTATGGGGCAGTTGTACTCTGTCATTGTGAGTTGGAATCAAGACAACAGTACACATCAATGGCTTTGAAAAGGAGCCTGGGGCAAGCAATGGTTCAACTGTACCAACCACTCTGCTGGAGAAAAGACCTGCTGATAGGATCATGTAAAGATTGTTAAGTGCCGTCGGGGTGGTTTTGACCCATAGCAACTCTACAGGGTTTCCAAGGAGTGACTGGCGAGCTTGAACTCCCAACCTTGTGATACAAACCAACTTTACAGTCTAATACATTAACCTGCAGCACCACATCAGGGCTCCCTGTGAAGGTGGTAGTTGTTGTGAAGTACCGTTAAGTCAGTTCCGACCCATAGTGACCCTGTATAGGGTTCCCGAGGCACAGCTGGTGAGCTTGAACCGCCGACCTTGCAGTTCAAATGGCTTTGCAGTCTGGCGCATTAACCCACAGAGCCACACCAGGACTCCTGTGAAGATTACAGCCTCGAAAATCATATAGGACTGTTCTCTGTTCTTTATCATCGGAATTGAACCAATGTCGCACACCAAGGGCTTTGAATTATACAATAATGACAATTGTTAAGTGCCATCAAGTTGGTTCCGACTCAGCAACCCTGTACAGGGTTTCCAAAGGAGCCCTGGTAGTGTCGTTTCTGGCAAGTTGGGCTGCTAACCATAAGGTCAGCAGTTCAAAATTACTAGCTGCTTCATGGGAGGAAGATGATGCTTTCTGCTCCCATGAAGATTTACAGCCTTGGAAACCTAATACAGGGTTGCTATGAGTTAGAACCGACTCCATGGCACATCACCATGACCACCACCGTAGGGTTTCCAAGAAGTGGTTGGTGGGTTTGAACTGCCAACCTTGAAATTAGCAGTTCAGTGTTTATCATACAGTGCCACACCAGGGTTAGCATTTGATGAGTTCTAACTATGAATGGGTTGTAAAGAAAATAAAAGTCCTCACCACTGGGCCAACAAATAACATCAAGATAGAGAAAAGATGGAAGTTGTCAAAGGCTTCATTTTGCTTGGATCAATGATCAACACTTATGGAAGCAGCACTCAAAATTCAACAGCATATAGCATTAGGCAAATCTGCACAAAACATCTTTGAAGTGTTCAAGAGCAAAGATGTCAGTTTGAGAACTAAGGTGTGCCTGATGTAAGACATGGTATTTTCAGTAACCTCATATGCATACGAAGTTTAGACAATGAATAAGGAAGACCATAGAAGAATTGATGCATTTGAGTTATGGTGTTGGAGGAGGACCACCAAAAAGAACAAACGAATCTATGTTGGAAGAAGTACAGCCAGAATGCTCCTTGGAAGCCAGGATGGCCAGACTTCGTCTCTCATACTTCAGACATATTACCAGTCCCTGGAAAAGGACATCATGCTTGGTATAGTGGAGGGTTGGAGAAAAAGAGGAAACACCGCCCCCCCCACCCCCAATGAGATGGATTAGCACAGTGGCAACAGCAGTGGGCTCAAGAGGTTAGCACAGGACTGGGCAGTGTTAGGTTTTGTTGTGCAAGAGGTTAGCACAGGACTGGGCAGTGTTAGGTTTTGTTGTGCAGAGGGTCACTATGAGTTGGTACTGACTCAATGGTACCTACCAACAACTATATACTGGAGTCCTAGTTTGGCACTCACTGTAGGATAAGTGCTGGGCTGCTAAACAACAGGTGGGCAGTCCAAACCCATCAGCCACTCCTTGGACACTCTAAACAGGGTCGCTATGAGTTGGAACCAACTTAACAGCATTTAATAACAACACAACAACTGTGTGTCAGAAGTGCTGTGGTTCTGTAGGATAAGCCTGTTAACCAAAAGATTGGTGGTTCAACCATTCCTTGGGAGAAAGAAAGATGGGGCTTTCTGCTCCCACAAAGATTTATAGCCTGAAATTCTGGTGTGGGACTGTAGATTAAACACTCAACTGCAATGTCAGTTTGTTTTGTTTTGTTTTTTTCTTAAATGTTTTATTGTGAATTATGTGATAGTTTACATGGGAGAACATTAATTTTACATTCATTCTATCGTATATCATCTCATTGCCATGGTTACAATCCCCTCCATGCATTATCAACCAACCAAAGGGTATACCCTGCAATTCTGCCCCCCCGTAACCCCCAGGTCTTCAGCACACAGTCGCTCTCCCTCTCTGGATCTAAAGTCTCCAGCTGCTCCATCTCTCCACGACATCATCTCTGCCTCCATTTCAGGCATCACTGCTTCTCTGGGTAGGGTCCTGTTCTCTGCTCTTCTCCTTTGATGGTCCTAGGGACCTCCGCTCCTAGACTGAAAAGTTAATCACTCCCCTTCTTGCTATAAAACGTCTACCTTTACATTTCCGACCCTCACAATCAGTCCTGATAACAATTATTCACTGTTGTATCACAAGAGACCTGTCCGCATTTCATCGCATCAGCCCCGCCTAGTCAGATTGAATACTACTCACTGGCGATTCTACCTTCCTCCAGGCCCTCTGGATCTAGGTTCCTTCTTGAAAGCTTGTAAGCCAGTCACTTCTTGCCTTTGTAGCCCCCCACCCCCATTTTGGGTAGCCAATGTCCAAGTTGCCCATCCCTGTCTACTCTGTGTGTGGAGGGTGTGGGAATGATTCTTGCTGTTAGGACTTGTTCCCTCTTTTGAGCTACTGCTTCCATAGGTGTAGGTCAAGTTCATCAAATTGTATGAGAATACTTTTTTTTCCCCCTTCTTCTTTTTAATTGCAATGTCAGTTTTAATCAGAATGTTGGTGGTTCTAATTCACCAGCCGCTCCTTGGAAACCTATGAGTCGGAACCCACTTGAAGGCACTTAACAACTAACTATGTGCCAGGCATTGTAAGTCTTCATGCATTTAATACCCATCTCAGTCCTACTTTATAGATGAGAAACAGCAGGAAAGTTAATAATATGCCCAAGATCACAGAGTGGGCTGGTGGTTGGAGATAAATAAGTAGTGTCCTAATTTTGACTACTTTCTTCAAAAAACCTTCTCCACCTCTTTCCTTCCAGTTTTGTCATTCCAAGATTCCGCTGCCCACCCCTACTTCCTAGTTCCTTTTCCCTCTGTGGTTCCAGACACTTTGCTGCCCTTCTGTCCGAGTACAACTTTAATTCTGCCTTTTGAAATGACTGCCTGACTGTTACCCCCATTAGAATGGGAGGTGCTCAAGGTGGGAGGGACTTCATCTGCTTCATCTCTGTTTCAGGGTACAGCACAGAGCAACCCACAGTGATTGCTGAATTGTGATGCCCAGGCCCTTTGCAGTGGCTAAAACCAATGTCTAGGTTATTGGGAGTGTGAGACTTCTTGTTTAGAGAACAGTTATTTCCTCAAAAAGCAAAATTGAATTGTAAGTGTCAGCCCAGCATTGGGTTGCTAGTTGAGACCTCCACATAGCACAATAACAAACCTGAGAGTCATGGGAGAACTCTGGGCCCTCAATGACATGGTGCGGGCTGAAAAGAGAAGATGGGGAGTTCTTGGGTGCAGAGAAAGACAATGAAGGGCAGATTCAGAGACACCAGGCCTGACATGGGGACATACTCTTGACTGTCTTCTTTCTTTGCCTCAGTTCTGTGGATTCAGCCTCCTAAATAGCTTTCTCCTCTGTTCTCCATCCTGTTACCACAACCACTAGCCCTATCCCCTCCTGTGCTTACTGCTACAGCATCCAACTGCCAAGCCCTGATTCCAGTCTGTCACCCTCCAATCCATGTTTCCCTCTGCATCCAAACTCTGATCTTAATTGGGCCTTTTCAGTGCCTAATCAGCATTATCCGTTGGTGGTTGTGTGCCATCGAGTTGGTTCCAACCCAGTATGGGTTTCCAAGGCTGTAAATCTTTACCAGAACAGAAAGCCTCATCTTTCTCTGGAGGAGCAGCTGGTGGATTTGAACTGCTGATTTTGCAGTTAGGAAACTAATGCGTAATCCACTTCTGCCACCAAAGCTCAACATTCCTTATGGTGGCTTGTAAGCAGTATGAAAATTACCTCCTGTGCTTAAGTCACCAGCAAATGATTGCTCATATTAAAACATTTTTCTATCTGGTATTTTAGAAAATTGAGGTGATTATGGGTAATTTTTTATTTTTTTGGACCTCTTACACTTACTTTGCAGATGAATCTTGAATAGGGCTGTGTGGGGAGAGAGCCACCATAATCGCTGTAGGACAAGCACTGGACTGCTATCAGCAAGGTCTGCGGTTCACACCCACCAGCTGCTCTGGGAAACTTTCTACAGAGTCATTATGAGTCAGAACCCATTGGATGGCACACAACAACAGTACTCCGTATCTATCAAATCTAAGGGCCTTGACAAGCTACTATTCCCTCACCTTTTAACACGCCCCGCCCCCCACCCCAGTTCCATGTAGCTCTGAGAGCTCAGTCTGTCACTTCCTCCCACCGCAGCGCCAAAAGACAAAAACCAAGCCCATCACCAGGGAGTAAATTCTGACTCATTGCTACCCTATAGGACAAAGTAGAACTAACTGCCCCATAAGTCTTGCAAGGTGGTCTTTACGAAACCGACTGCCAGGGAAAGGTTTTGGGGTTTGAATTACCCATCTTCTGGTTGGCAGCTGATCGCTTAACCACTGTGTAACCAAGTCTCCTTACGCAATGCCTTGACCATTTATTTTAAAAGGAAGTGGAAGAGTAGACAGGGATGGGCAACTTGGACATTGGCTTCCCAAAATGAGGGGTGGGGGGCTACAAAGGCAAGAAGCGACTGGCTTACAAGCTTTCAAGAGGGAACGTAGATCCAGAGGGCATGGAGGAAGGTGGAATCTCCAGTGAGTAGTATTCAATCTGTCTAGGCGGGGTCTCTTGTGATACAATATTGAATAATTGTTATCAGGACTGATTGTGAGGGTTGGAAATGTAAAGGTAGACGTTTTATAGCAAGGAGGGGAGTGATTAACTTTCAGTCTAGGAGTGGAGGTCCCTAGGATCAGCAACAGAGAAGAGCAGAGAGCAGGACCCTACCCAGAGAAGCAGTGATGCCTGAAATGGAGCCAGAGATGATGATGTGGAGCGATGGAGCAGCTGGAGACTTTAGATCCAGAGAGGGAGAGGGAGAGCGACTGTGTGCTGAAGACCTGGGGGGTGGTAGGTGGGGGGGAGAAGGATTGCATGGAGGGGATTGTAAACATGGCAATGACAATATACGATAGAATGAATGTAAAACTAATGTTCTCCCATGTAAACGATCACATAATTCACAATAAAACATTAAAAAAAAAAAGGAAGAGAACTCTGGGCGCTCAATCCGTCGCGGATTTCCATGTGGAGCCTTCTCTTGACAACCACGATAATTAAAGTGCCCAAAGGTGAATCCAGAACGTTCACGATCCTGGGCTCTGCCGGCCGCAGGCGGGAAGCAGGTATGCATCTCCCGCGGACTCTGGGCCAGCGCCGACTAACAGTGTCGGGTCTAGGGGTAGCTTGTGGGAGCCGGGGCGCGCCGGGGGTGCTGACTGGGAGGAGACGGAGGGAGACGCCCCAGGGGCGTAGCCCCTGAGCCTGTAGGGAGGTGTCTCTCCAGAACCAAATGGGGCCACATTTCAGGGCCTGAAGCCACAGCAGGCGAACAAGGTGGGACCGCCGGCTCACACTGCTGGCGTTCCCGAGACTCCGGAACCTGGATCTAAGGAGGTCGCCGAAGGCCACGTCCCGCGGGAGTGCCAGCGCTCTGTTGGTTTCTCCCGACGGTTGAGCTACTCTGGGTCGGGCAGAGGTCCCGGCATGGCGCCAGAAGCCTGAGCCTGGGAACCCTGTACCCGCCCTCCTCATTCACTCGCCCGACTTCTAGAGAATCCCAGGGGCGTGGGTTCCGCGGGCCTCGCCCCGCCCCCTCGCCCCCTCGCCCCTATTGGTCCTGCTCCGGGAGGTGGCGGGACCTGACGACGTGCGGGACCGAGGCGCGGACGCCACAGACGGTAGCTTAGCCGAGCCGGCGGCTCTCGGGCTTCCCGCCGTCTGAGACCCCGCGGGAGCTGCGCCCGCCGCCCGGCCCGCTAAACTGGGTGTCCTCAGCAGCCGGCCCGGCGGACACAGTGGGGACAGACAAAGCAGCCGCACGGCTCGCAGACGGGGTAGGTGCCGCGTGGAACACCTCGAGGAAGTTGGCCCGAAACGCCCTCGTACTCGGCCCGACCGTGAGCTGATGCGCGCCCGCTGAGCCCTACCCGGCGCCATGGCTGCGTGGCCCGGCCCGCTCTGGCTGCTGGGCCTGGCGCTGTGCTCCCTGAGCGCCGGCGGCCCCTGCCCGCGGCCCGCACCTTGTTGCCCGCAGCGTCGCCTGGGCGCCCGCGAGCGGCGCGACATGCAGCGCGAGATCCTGGCGGTGTTGGGGTTGCCCGGGCGTCCCCGGCCCCGCGAACCGCCTGCCGCCGCCCGGCTGCCAGCGTCTGCCCCGCTCTTCATGCTGGACCTCTACCACGCCATGGCTGACGACGACGACGACGACGACGACGGGCGCCCGGAGCGGGGCCTCGGCAGAGCCGATCTGGTCATGAGCTTTGTCAACATGGGTGAGTGAGGGGCGCCGGGGTGGGCTTCCCCGGGGGTTGCAGAAAGGAGACGACTGTGCACACCCTCAGGCTGGGGCAGCTGAGCTGAGAGCACCTGGGAGCAGGGCCTCAGCTGTGGGTGGGCTTATGGGGGGCACGCCCCTGACACAGCGAGGGTCAGACTCCGGTGAATCCTGTCCAGGCGGTCCCGGGGCTGTGCCAGGAAGAAGGTCTGGTCCCAGGGAGACAGATGAGTAAGCAGGCTGGGATGCTGTCACTGGGATCAGGGCAGCGCTGGAGAGGACAAAGTTCAGCCTGGAGCCACTGTCCCGTCAGAGCAGCGAGGACCCAGTGGGCTTTAGCCCTGTGGGCAGGGACTGGAGTCTTGTCACTTTGGGCCCCAGCTCCTGGGACAGAGCCTTGCGGAATGATCCGTGCACAGCTAGGACTGTCTTTGTTCTCCTTGGCAAGTTCCGCTTGTCCTGCTGCAGAAATGTTACTCGAAACTGTGCAGCTATTTACATGTAGAAGTTTCTGAGATGTGTTTTTTATCACTAAGCTCGCTAGAAAGGAGCCCTGTTTTTAGAATAAAAAATAGCATTTGAACTTTCATTTGAACCTTGCAGTTCCTCATCATTCTGTGCAACAACATGAGAAGCTGTCTTGTCAGCCCCATTCCCCAGGTGAGACGAGACCCAGGAAGTTAAATGGCCTGTCTAGGGCCACTCAGTATATCCAGGCCATCATCTAGGACCGAGGGTTACAAATCCTAGGTCTTCCCACACTATAGCTGTGTCTCATTAAGATCCGAGGCCTCCAACGCTGTAGGATTAACAACACATCTTTGTTCAGTGGAAGCCCAGGCTGTGGGTGGGCGTGGCCAGCTGTCAGAGAGCCTTCTTTATTCTGAAGTACTAATTGCACTAGTAGAACGCTTGGAGTTAGAGTAGTTTAGCTGGTAATTACCTAGGGTGTATGTGGGGAATTAGACACATACCAGGAACCTTTTCATGTTTGGAGGCCCAGGCCCTGAAGGTCAGTGGCCTGAGAACCACCATGGAGCCTAACAGCAGAGGCGTTGCGGCATCGGCACCCACGCCCAGGCTCCCACACCTGTGGTCCCTAGCTCCACCTCTCCTGTTGGCCTCTTCTGGCTCCTGAGAAGCCTGCCGGTTGTCGGCAGCCTGTAAGGGCCCGGAGGGCTCCCACCCTGGGCCAGGCCATCTGTGTCTGAGCAGATGCTTGGTAAGCCCATGCTGTGGTCTCCAGGGTCTGAGTTGGGGGCCAGGATGGCTTGGCCTGTCAGTCTGTGTCAGTCAGCCTTGTGGCCAAGACACAGATAGCATTCTTTCCCTGTCTCTGCCTCTACTCCTGGATAGTAGGGCCCTGAGCTGGGAGACAAGAACCAGACTCTCTTTTAGTTTGTGGTCTGAGGTTCTCTGGGGCTCGAACCTGGGCCTGCCGTCACGGTCACACATGTCCTTAGCCAACTGTTTCTCTTCCCTGGGCCTCTGTGTTCTTGTCTAGCCTATAGTGATAGCATCAGAAAAACGAGGTGTTTGCCAGCTCTGACCCTGTGGTTCTCACCACCACCACCACATCCTCCCCACCAGAGCATGGGTTTGATGGCTAGACTGGTGGGAGAGAGGCTTGAAGGACCAAGTCTGATTGTCTTCCTGAATCCTTCTCCATCCTGTGTCAGCTGAGCAACAAGTACAGTGTTTCAGACTGAGAAACTGAGGTACAGTCAGCAGAAGCAGGAACAGAACAGAGCCATCTTTACTTTTCTTCTGACCCTCCCCGGAACTAGACAAGTTTGTTCCCGTGATCCTGGGTGGCCAAAGGCAGGGTAGTAGATGAGCTTGTGAACTGAGGTTGTTGGCTTTCAGAGTAGTGCTGAATGGGTGTTAGGGACCTGAGTCCTCCTCTGCCCTTATCAACTGGACCTTGAAGAAGTGATATTTTATTTCTGTGAGTCCAAGGGTTCAACAAATAGTTATGGAATACCCACTATGTGCCAGGTGTAGTTCTAGTTGAGGGGAATACAGTCTTCATGGGTCAGACTAACGATAAACACATAAGTCATTGTTGTTAGGTTTGTTAGTTGGCCTTCACTCATAACGACCCCCCAATCTGGAAAGCAGTAGAGACTGGCAGTACAAGGGTAGACAGACCTGGCTTGGGGGGTTTCTAACTTAGGAATCAGACAGTTTGTATCCTGATTCCATTACCTACTATTAGTGTGACTGTGGACTTTCTAGTCTACCCCTTGGAGCCTCAGTTATCTCCCCTGTGAAATGGGACTGTTCAGCGATTGTATAAGATGATGCCCAGTGATGACCACATGCCCAGAACCTCCATGTCTGTTCCTTCATTTGCATCTCCCAATTACTGTCAACTCTTTGTTTTAAAAAAGAGAAGAATGAGGCTCAGAGAAGTTAAGTGACTTTCCTGAAGTCATACGGTGTTTAGTCTTTCTGCAGCCACATACTGTCTTTTTCCCCTTCCCAACACCTGGCTGTCAGCCCAGCACAGAGCATGACCCATTTGTAGATGCATCAAATGTCAGTGAATTGGACTATACTGAATGTTAATGTATGACATAAAATGAGATTTCATTATACCATAATGGAAACCATTCGTAATCCTCTCTGTACTTAAGAGGAAACCAGGATTTTAATCTTTTAGTATAGGGTCCCCACCCCCAGCCCTGATATTTTAT
>NW_006408624.1:8067615-8069260 GCF_000296735.1 Chrysochloris asiatica
TCCCTGTGGTTCCTATGTCCATTCCCCCTCCTTCCCATCCCTTCTCAACTTGGTCCTCAGGGAAATGTTGCCCTGTGATCTTGAGTGATTGTCCATTCTATGGTGAGCATACCTTACTAGTGTTGTTACGCCCCCTATATACCTATCTACTGCTTGGCTGAAAATTGGGCCATGAGGGTGGATTCCATTCCAGATCTGAAGGCTGGTAAGGGCCATAGTGTTAGATTCCTCCAGTCTCATTCTGACCAGTAAGCTCGATCTTTTTATTAAATATAATTTTGAGTTTTGTTGCACATTTTCTTTTCTTTTTTTTATCTTGTTTTATTGCAATGATTACAATCCTCTCTTTTCTCTCTTGACGTATACAAAAACATGCATGAATATATAGTTGTTTAAACAACCAAAGGGCACATTTTGCAGACCAGCCCCCTGCCTGCCAGCACACAGCCATTCCCCTTTCATGAGTCTAGAGTCCTCAGATGCTCTATCTCTCCATGCCGTTGTCTTTGCCTTTGACCCTGGTGTTGCTGCCTTTCTGGTTAGGATCCCATGCTCTGCCCCTGTTCTTCCCTCTTGCTGGTCCCAGGATCCTCTGTTCCTAGAATGCAAGATCAACCACTCCCCCTTTTTTGTTACACATCTTCTACCTTTACAATTATGACAATCGCAATTAGTCATAACAATTGTTGTTAAGTGCCATGGAGTTGGTTCTGACCCATAGCAACCCTGTATAGGGTTTCCGAGGAGTGACTGGTGAGCTTGAACTGCCAACCTTACAGTTCAAACTGATTTTGCAGTCCAGTGCATTAACCCACAGCGTCACACCAGGACTCATGATAACAATTAATACTAAATTTAAAAAAATCTTACCCCCATCTCCTTTCACCTGACCCACCTAGATAAGATAGAAACTGTTCAGTGGGGCTTCCACCTTCCCCAATTTGCTGTGAAACTAAACTCCTTGAAAACTTGTAAGCCAGTCACTTCATGCCTTTATAACTCCCCTCCCACCCCCCATTTTAGTTAGCCAGTGTCTGAGTTTGGGCAGTATTCTTATTCCCAGTTCACAGAGGAGGAGCCTGAGACCAAGAAGAGAAGTACCAGGTTGGTGCAGGACCAGGCTTGTGATGAGGGTCCAGGCCACCAGCTAGAGTACTCTGTACTGCCCAGTGCTGCCTCTCCAAATAAAGCAGGCTCAGCCTGCATAGCCAACTAGGGGTACACATGCGTGCCAGAAAGTGCTCTTCTACAACACAAGCTTTTGGGAAATATCTGTCCCAACTCAAAGCAACAGCCACTGAAAAAGCTGCAACTCCACAGGTGACTTCTGTCCATGCTTCGATCAGAGAAAAGGTCATTCCTTTGCCCAGTTCCACACTCGGGGAAATTTAATCAATTTGGTTGAAAATCACCATTTTCCTGAAAAAATTCCCACCTGCTTGCCTGGAACAGTGGACGACTTCCTGTGCTGGTTACCCTGGTGGTTCATCAGTTGCACAAACTCAGAGGGTGGACGTTTGGAACTGGGGAGCCCAGGGCTGGCTCCTTATCTGCGTGACAGTTAGGGAGGGAGGGAGGGAGCCCACGGAACCTAGTGCCCTGCATAGAGCTGGCGGGTGATGGGTTGTTCCTTCAGTTTCCAGAT
>NW_006408624.1:8070430-8071767 GCF_000296735.1 Chrysochloris asiatica
CCTCAAGGCCCAACTCTAATGTCAGCTCCAAGCTCTCTCCTCCCATCCCCATCCAGGCACATTGGGCAGATGGGGGACAGCTGCTGTCCTGGTGAAACGTGGTCAGTTATGTCTCTGTCCACCAGGTTTCACCACTGGGGTCATGGCCCTTTTTTTCCCATGGTTCTGATGTTTGTCTCTCAGAGAAGGGATGGTCCCCAGTCTCGTCTGTGGACCCTGGAGCAGGTAGAGGAGCCGGTGGTGTTTGGGGCATGGGGACCAAAGATGAACTCCTACTCTGCTGATCTCAGGGCAGGGAGCACCTCACTAATATCCTGGCAGGGAGGGGAGCACAGCCTGTTTCCAGAGGAAGAGACAGCCTCACCCAGACCTCTTGGCCAGTGGGTGGTGAGTGTGAGCCAGGTCTGTCGTGCCCAGCACTGAGACTGACCCCTGGCCCTGCTTTGTCTTCTAGTGGAGCATGACCACACCCTGGCCCATCAGGAGCCCCACTGGAAGGAGTTCTGCTTTGATCTGACCCAGATCCCAGCAGGGGAGGCAGTCACAGCTGCTGAATTCCGGATTTATAAGGTGCCAAGCGCCCACCAGCTCAACAGGACCCTCCACATCAGCATGTTTGAGGTGGTCAAGCAGCAGGCCAACAGGTACCTTCTTCTGGCCCCTGCAGCTGCCCCTCCCTTGTGGTCAAGACCCAGCCCTGGGGAGGGGGTGGGGCATTTCTCAGAGAACAGAAAGGGAAGCTCTGTGGGGAGACCAGTCTGAGAGACATGAAACAGGATTGACCCCGGAGCCTCTTGGCTCTGTGGGAAGAGCCCCAGCAACATCCAGGCTGTGGGGGCTTAGACAGGTGCCTATGCCTCAGTTTCCCCGTGTGTATGTGGATGCAGTAACACGTTTGCTAGTGAGAAAGTGTAGAGGCCCCTAGCCCCTAGCCCAGACCCAGTCACAGGGTAGATGCTCCACCCGTGTCTCCCCACCCCCCAACACGCAGGCACTGGAAACATAAGGCACCTGTGCCGGCCTCGGTTAATTGTTCTTTCGTGTCCACAGGGAGTCTGACTTGTTCTTTTTGGATCTTCAGACGCTCCAAGCTGGGGACGAGGGCTGGCTGGTGTTGGACATCACAGCAGCCAGTGACCGCTGGTTGTTGACCCGTAACAAGGACCTGGGACTCCGCCTCTATGTGGAAACGGAGGATGGTAAGGCTTGGGCTCGGGCCCCTTTGTGGCAGTGGTGGTCTGTCTAGCTTGATGCTGGATGCTCAGCCCTTCTCAGACATGATGCTGGGTGATACTCCCTCCCCACTGTGAGGACTCAGTGAGGTAAAGTGAGTCAGG
>NW_006408624.1:8072357-8075242 GCF_000296735.1 Chrysochloris asiatica
CATAACCCACCACCCCTAAGTGTGGGCTGTGCTTAGTGACTGCTCCCAAAGAACACAGTATGGACTGGGATGGGAATGTAACTAACTCTAGTGGAGAAAGCTGCCAACAGGGTCTCAGCAGGTGACCTAGGGTCACAGCCACATGATACGCCACATTGACTGCAGATACCCTGGATGTGATCTTCCTTCTAAAACCCACCAGCTCCAGTCTAACCATGAGCAAAGCACCAGACAAACCCAAACAGAAAGACATCTACAGAATAGCTAATGTTTTCTTTTTTTAAAATGAGAATTTTTAGTTATATTTTAGCTTCAATTTTTAGATTCAGTAATATGGTTTCATTTGTTGTGTTCATTTTTTTTTCTACAATGGCAATAGGAAAGTGAGTTTTTTTCCAGTTGTGGTATCAATTTTCTTTTTAAAATATATCCCTTTTTCATTGTTGCTATTGACCATTCTTTTTACTTAAAAGGCATAAAACCCATGTAAAGTCTGAGTAATTGTCACATCCTAGCATATGGCGTCCTAGTATTGTGCTTTGAGTTAATGCACTGGACTGCAAAATCGGTTTGAACTGCAAGGTCGGTGGCTCAAGCTCATCAACTGCTCCTTGGAAACCCTATGCAGGGTCACTATGGGTCAGAACTGATTGGAAAGCACTTAACAGCAACAACAAAGAGTAACATAAATATTGTGTGAAGTAAATGCAATGTAGGATCCTCGATGGAATCCTACAACGGAAAAAGGATATTGCGGAAAAACAGATGAAATCTGAGTAAAGTACGGTATTTGGTTAAGAATAATATGCTAATATTGGTGAACTAGTTGTGGGAAATACACCATAACAATTTAAGATGTAACCAACAGGAGAAAGTGGATGCCAGGTATAAGAGAACTCTTGGTGCTATATCTAACCTAAATTATTGTAAAATTCAAAGTTTATTTAAAATATATGTACAAAATAAAGCATCCTCTGATTTCAATGCAGAATGGACCCATCTGGAGTCAGATGGTAGTCCAGGTGACAGCTGCTATATGCTTATTGGGAGCAGCTGGGATGGAGAAGAGTGAATAGATCAGAAATGCATTGTGATTGTAAACTTGTCAGGATGCTCTTCAGAAACCCTATACAGGTTCACTATGAGTTGCAACTGATTCAATGGCTCTTAGCAACAACAGTAACTAGAGGGTAGACACATGTTAACATGGGTGACAGAGCAGGCAATATACAATGAGATTAGCAGAGGAAAGATGACAGTAGTGGTAGACAGACACAGGGAGGAATGCAGTGGTTAAAGTGAATAGAGGTGAATACTGCTAAATGTTGGTACATGGAGGGGATTGTACTCATTGTCATGAAGCAAAGTATATGACTTGTTAAATGTAAAATTGATAATCTGCTCTGTAACCCTTCACTGAATTCATAACAAAAAGTTGAAAGAAAACAAAAAGATTACAGCCTTGGCATAACATAGTCCCCAAAGACAATGGTCAACAACCTACAGATAGTAAGTTGCAACTGGGATCTTAAAAGCTCATGAGCAGAGCTATCTAATGTGCAACTACTGGTCTCTCCACGTGCAGAGGAAAGGAGAGTAATGAGAACTGAAGACACTTGGAATCAATTAGTCCAGTGGACTAATGGAACATGTGAATATCAGCCTTCACAACTCTGAGACGAGAACAAGGTGATATCTGGCTAATACTACCAACTGCTCTGAAAGGGATCATGTTAGAAGATCCTGGATAGAGTGGGAAAAAATGTGGAACAAAAACTCAAAATTATGAAAGAAGACCGGGCTTACTGGTCAGAAAGAGCCCCGAGGAATCCAAGAGGATGGTCATTGTTCACCCTTCAAGTCTGGAGCAGAACTCACCCTTGTGGTCCAATTTTAAGCCATGCGGTAGATAGGTAGACTGGGAGGATAACGCTAGCAAGGTATGCCCATCATGGAATCGTCAACCATTCAAGATCAAAGATCAAAAGGGCAAAGTTGAGAAGAGTTGGTGAGGAGGTTGGAATGGAGATGAGAATAATAGGGAGGAAGTGGGATAACTGTTGTTACATGGAAGGGATTGCAGTCATTGAGATGAAACAAAGTGCATGATTCGTTGGATTTAAAACTGATGATCTGTTCTATAAACCTGCACTCAATTCACAATTAAAAGTTTCCAAAAATAAAAAAAGGTTACATCCATGGAAACTCTTTGGTCAGTTCTAATCTGTCCTATAGGAGCCCTGGTGGCACAGTGGGTTAGGCATTGGGCTGCTAACCTTCAGGTTAGCAGTTCAAACCTACTAACTGCTCCTTGGGGAAAAGCTGAGGCTATCTGTTGCTGTAAACATTTACAGTCTCAGAAACACTAAGGAACAGTTCTGCTCTGCCGTACTATAGGGTCCCAATGAGTTGAAGTTGACTCAACAGCAATGAGTTTGGTTAGGATTATTTGTAACTGGGTATGTAGATGAGGAAAGGAACAATCATGGATACCACCTACAGTTCTTTATTTATTTATTTTGCCCAAGTTATCGAAGACTAGGAGAAGTACTTTTGAGGTGGGAAATCAAGTCTCTTTTGGTCATGGTATATTACAGAGACCCTGGTAGACATCCATGTGCAAATGTTTCAGGGATACCCAGTGTGGGAACCACTGGCTTGTTAGTGGATTAGACCAGGGGACACAGGGAAGGAAAATGGTCCAATAATCAGAGGCCCTGCCAAGGAGGGACCACAACTGAGACTGAAAGAGAGCAGCCAAGGAGGAAGCAGGAAACCTGAAGAGCAAGGTGACCCAGACTCCAAGAGCAGGAAGTAGAAAGTCAAGAAGCCTTCCCAGGGGGAGGGAGTGTCATCAGTCCTCTGAGAGGTGGAGTAAGGCCAGG
>NW_006408624.1:8097981-8104826 GCF_000296735.1 Chrysochloris asiatica
TTTCCTTGATATTTCTGTCAGTCCTTTGAAGATCCCTAAATATCATTCATTTGAATTCTTTTTCAATTAGTTCTATTACCTTTTCTTCCTCAAAACATTTTCTGGTTCTGCATCTTGGACATTTGTTTGAGCTATTGTGAGCTAAGACTGTCTGTGGTCTCTGGGCAGTATGGGGTTGTTGTATTTGTATTTAACTGTTGATTGTATGTTGACTTATTCTTAGGCTCTAACCAACCTTCTCCTGTGGGTGTAGAGAATGGAAGTATGTACCGTTCTCATTTGCTTTTTGTGCACCTCAGTGTAAGGTAGGTTTGGCTGGTGTTGGCTGCTGTCTTTAGATGATCAAGTAATATAGCAGTTGGTATTGACTTTTGCCCAGTGGGTGGAACTGCAGAGAGTATGGTTGTGGTTTGGTTGTAGGATGGGAAAGAGAAAAACACTCCCACATACAATGAACCAACAATGAAAAGAGAAAAAATGAAAACAGGGCAACCAGAAAGAAAAGCAAAACAAAAACTATAAAGACAGCTTTGCAGATCCTGTGCCGGAGGAGACAAACTCATCTAACGTAGTCTCCTTTGCACAATTTCTGCTACTATCTTGACTGTTAGTTCTGTCTTCTGTGCACAGTGACAACTCTTAAGGAAAAATTGATTGCAGTTGCAGAAGAAAAAGAATAAGCTCACTGTAGTGGGTGTTGGACAAGTTGGTATGGCATGTGTCATCAGCATTCTGGGAAAATCTCTGGCTGATGAACTTGCCCTTGTGGATGTTTTAGAAGATAATCTCAAAAGAGAAATCATGTGTCTGCAGCATGGGAGCTAATTTCTTCAGTCACCTAAAATTGTAGCTGATAAAGAGTACTCTGTGAGTGCCGATTCGAAGATTGTGGTGGTAACTGTAGGAATTCATCAGCAAGAGTGGGAGAGTCATCTCAATCTGGTGCAGAGGAATGTTAATATCTTCAAATTCATTATTCCTCAGATAGATAAGTACAGTCCTGACTGCATCATAATTGTGGTTTCCAGCCCAGTGGATATTCTTACATATATTACCTGGGAACTAAGTAGATTCCCCAAGTACTGTGTGATTGGAAGTAGGTGTAACCTGAATTCTGACAGATTTCACTATCTTATGGCTGAAAAACTTGGCATTCATCCCAGCAGCTGCCATGGATGGATTTTGGGAGAACATGGAGACTGAAGTGTGGTGGTATGGAGTGGGGTTTCTCTCCAGGAACTGAATCCAGAAATGGGGACGAGAAATGACAATGAAAATTGGGAGGAAGTGCATAAATGATGATTGAAAGTGCCTGATGAAGATCGAAGAACACAGCCTTCAGTATGGGTTGCATCTCAATGTTAGGAAGACAAAAATCCTCACCACTGGACCAATAAACAACATTCTTATCAATGGAGAAAAGATTTACGTTGTCAAGGACTTCATTCTTCTTGGATCAACTATTAACACTTGTAAAAGCAGCAGTCAAGAGATCAGACGACGTATTGCATTGGGCAAATCTGCTGCACAGGAACTTTTTAAAGTATTGAAGAGCACAGATGTCAGCTTGAGGACTAAGGTGAGCCTGACCCAAGCCATGGTATTTTCAATAACCTCATATGGATGCGAAAGCTGGACAGTGAATAAGGAAGATCGTAGAAGAACTGATGCCGTTGAATTGTGGTGATGGAGGAGAATACTAAAGTGCCAGGGACTGCCAAAAGAACCAATAGATCTGTTTTGGAAGTAGTGCAGCCAGAGTGCTCCTTGGAGGCCAGGATGGCTAAGCTTTGTCTCTAATACTTTGGACATATTGTCAGGAGAGAACAGTCGCTTGAGAAGAATGTCATTCTGGGTAAGATGGAGGTTCAGAGAAAAAGAGGAAGACCCCCAACGAGATGGATCAGCCAGGTGGCATCATTGATGGCATTAAGTATGGTAGCGGTGGTGGGGTTGGCCCAGGATTGGACATTGTTTTATTCTGCTGTGCATGGAGTTGCTATGAGTCAGTTCCAACTCGATGGCACCTGACAACAACAACGATGAAGTCATCAAGCTATCAGATTAAGTGTGGTTGATCTGACTGAATTCATATTGCAAAATCTATACAGGATTCATCCAGTGTCAACCATGAGATGTGTGGCATTGAGATGAAGTCTTCCTGTATTCTGAATGCACGAGAGTTAACCAGTGTTATCAACCAGAAGCTGAAAGATGATGAGGTTACTCAATTCAAGAAGAGTGCAGATACTCTGTGGGACATCCAGAAGGATTTAAAAGACCTGTGATGTTTGAGTTCTGTGTTGTAGACATTTATAAACCACGATGTGATTAATATGAACCTTTAGTTATTATCCATGTACATGGATAACAGTTTGCTTTCCCTTTTCTAAATATGTGAATTTGGGCCCACATGATTACAGCGCATGCTTGGCTTAACATTTGCAATATGAGCCCTTGAAAAATAACATTACCTGTTGTAGTGTGAAAAAAAACAACAACACACAAAACCTAAAGACAAAAGAGGGCCAGGGAAATGGAGCTATGGAAGCGAAAAATCAGAGAGGAAATACAAGGAAGAAATGAAAAGAAAAGAGGGCCAGGAAAATGGAGCTGTAGCAGAGAAAAATCAGAGAGGAAATGAAAGGAAGAAACTGAAAAAAAATTTTTAGAAAAAACAGGGAGAGGAAAGACAAAAAAAAAGAATAAAGAGTAGTATAGAAAGATCAAGAGGGGGGAAAGGAGGGGAAATGAGGAACAAAAACAATGAAACAACAAAAGGAAAAAACAACAAAAACCAACAGTGTAGCTGTTGGACCTGGAGAAGAGAAAATTTTGAGGGGCTCCTGCAAGCCAAGGAGTTCATGAGGTGGGTGTGGGAGGCATGAGACAGCAAAGTTCCAGGCCCTAGATGGAGTTCCTATCTATGTTGAGGACACTCAGTCTGGAATTCATGTGTAGAGAGGCCCTTGATGGAGCTGGTTTCAGTGTCTGTTGGGACCACAGGGCAGCTGGGGGCAGGGTGACGGGGCTAAATGCTGGTCTAGCGGCTCTGCAGGTTCTGTATGTGTGGAGTCAAGCTTGCCTGAATCCAGGTACCAGAGCAGCACACCAAAGTGGTGCAGCCAGCCTCCACCTCACACGTCCCGGCTCCCAACCAATGGCTCCGAATTCCCCGAAAACAGGATCTGCACTGGGGGTGGATGACGGTGGGCACTGGCCACCCCTTTGGTCACCAAAGTGTGAGATGGAATGAGCCTGAACACAACACGTGTAAGGCTTTATTGGAGGTTGGAAGAAGAGAGAGAAAGAGGTATTTCCGGGGGAGGGGTTTTTATACTGGGTGAAGAGGAGGGAGGGGTTGAGATTAGTGGAGATAGGTGATAGGTTGACTAGGGATGACATGCCGGTAGGGAGACAGGAAGTTCCGGTAGGAAGAGAAGAAGTTCCGGTAGGGAGAGAGAACGTGCAGTAAGCAACCGTTTTATTATGCGTGTGGTTGAGGGGTTCTTTCATTCCAGCCTTTTGTTGTTATGAGTACAGGTCATTTTTTCTGTAGCTGCTTCCTACTGAAAGGGGTTGAAGAGGAGGAAAGTATGTGTCTGGCGTGTTCTTCTGGCTGGCTGGTCCTGTTGCTTGACAGTGGTTGGTATCCGGCCATGAGGAATTCGCCCACCATCTGGTTTGTGAAGGCCCTCATGCATTCCTGAAGAAAATTTTGAAGACAGCGAAACAGGTGGGGGCCAAATAACAGTATCAGGAGTTAATGGCCCTAGGAAGGGGAGGAACCAAGACCACCAGGAGGCCATTAGGGTCCAACTATGGTTTGTTGAACTTGATTTTGTAAAGCAAGGAGGGTGTCTGCACCCTCTCCATGTCCCTATTCAGGGCCTTTGATAATATTTTTGGAATAGATGTATGGATGTTCCTAATCAGATGGGGTTAAGATTCGGGTCGCAGGGATTAAATATGCGACCCCACACAGGTGTTGTGCAGGTATGCATTTGAAAATTTCTTTCCCACAGAAGAAAAATCTTCCTTTCAGCCCACATGTTGGGTTGCTTCCCTTTGTTAGGTCAGTGCACCAGGAGTTTGGAAGGGCGAGGGAGGAAAGGTTAGTGATGTTGTGGTTATGAGTGCAGGTGAGGCTGGTGGAATTACTGAGGCCAATCTCCATGTGGAGAGGTCCTGTGTACTGTATGGTGGTTGTATTAGGATATGATTTAGGGACTGGGTAGGCACGAATGTCCCTATAGGGCAAACAAACCCAGCATGAGGTTTTATTGAATATGGTTCGTATTTCAGTGATTAGCATGCAAGGGGTTGACAGATGCTGTCAGGATCTACCCACATTTGTAGTCCTTTATACCCTGGGTCCAGCCATTGTGTGAGGTTCTTTGTGGCTTCTACACTGATCTTTTTTCCTCGCTGCATCTGCCACCCCTCCAAACCCATCTGACATCCCTATTTGGGTTTGATATGTCCAGCAGACGGGCTTGTTGCACCACCTTTTGCAAGCTGTGGATTGGGAAGCCATGCAGTTAGAGCATTTGGATAGGTACCATACTCTGATTCCACAAAACTGCTTGGGACTCCCAGATAGCAGGCAGAGTACATAAAGGTCAGCACACTGGAGCAATCCGTGGCTGTATGAGGGGTTGAGCATGTATTGCCATTTTGGCTAAGGCACAATCTGATCATAAAGCGTACAGAGAGCATACTGGGATGATGATAAGTCCCACTATGAGGAGAAAGAGTAAGGCAAAGAGTATTTGAGAATGGTGAGGCCACTCAGGGGGTGAGACAGAGAAAAGGCCTACTGCACGGACGATATAGTGCCCCAAAGGGGGCGAGGAAGGCCAGGTGGCAAGTTAACATGGAGGTATGTCTAAGGGTGAATGTGGAGGTAGGGCTAGCAGCCAGCAGAGGAGAAAGACTGTCAGCAAAGGGATTTCGTCTGGTGAGAAGTCAGAGTGTACCCTGGAGAACTAGGTATTCGATCCAGAATAGGATAGTGTCAGGAATGTTAGCCTTTGGAAAGAACCACTGGAGGTCCTTGCCCACCTGGTCAAGGAAGCAGGAAAAGCGGTTGACTAGACGGGAGTCATGCATTTATTCCTCTGGGATGCAGGTGGGTTTGAGCTTGGTCACATAGCGGGGTATGCCTGGATTAATATCCAATTTGGGAGTGGCTGAAACTGTGTGCCGGTTTTCTCCTGGTAGACAGCCGCGGGCTTGATGGGTGGGAAATGATTTGGGGTGCAGTACTCCCTGTGGGGATGTGACTAAGCAAGTGGAGCATGTAGGAGTTATTTGTTGGAGTAGTGAGGGCATTTGGGGACAATAAATTATGGGTGGTAGGCGGAGTAGGGGTTCATGCCCTATGTGAAGGGTATTGTGTATAGGATGTCTGTGGCCTGTGACCTGGGGAGAATGTACAGTCCCTTGAGAAGAAGCCAATCCCCAGAGAGTGTGGCTCCCTGTTGAAGCCATTCTTGTGTTTCAAGGTTATAGAGGGGTGTTAAGGAGGAACAGAAAGCATTTGTGTGGATGGAGGTGGGAGCATGGCCACTCATTTTGCTTTGCAGTCGGCCTTATTGTTTCCCTGTGAGATGGGGTCATTCGTGGATTGATGACTCCTACAGTGTAGGACTCCTGCTTGTGTTGGGAGTTTTACTGCTTGAAGCAGTTGTAAGACTAGGGGATCATTGTTTATAGGGGAGCCTTTTGTGAGGTTGTGTTAAAGGGAAGAGACATGGCTTCAATTACCCTATCTGAAGATACAATGGCATAGCCTGCTTGGCATTGGCCTGTAGGTGAGGTGATGGAACTGCCATCAATGAACCATATATGATCCAGGTGGGACAGCTGGGTGGAGGAGATGTGGTGTAGAGGAGAGTGATGATGTAGAGTTTTTGTACATGAGTGAGAGAGCTCCCTCATGGTTGTAGGGAGGAGGGAGGCAGGGTTGAGAGGGGGGCAAGATTCTAATTTCAAGTTGGGATTTTCAATGAAAATCATATAGAATAATTGAAGGCATGAAGGGGAGAGGTTTGAGACTGTTTTGTGGGTAAGTAGATGTTGGAAGTGGTGTGGAGACCTAATAGAAGTAGGTCATCCACATATTGAAGGAGGGTACTGGGTGAGAGATTGAGGTTAGAGAGGTCTTTAGCCAGGTGCTTGGAATCTGGTGCAGCATACAGCAAGAACAAGCCAGCCGGTGAGGTAGGTGTGGCAGTTTTAATAGGGTATAATTTGAGGGTGGCTTTGAACTTGGCTAGAAGGTCTTGCCCTAGGATTGGTGTAGGGCATTTGGGTAGGACTAGAAAGGTGTGTGAGAATGGGGTGTCATGAAATGAACATGCTAGGGGTTCTGTGATGACGGGCTGAGTAGGGACTCTGTCAACACCAACTATTAATGTAGGGGTAGGGTGTGTCCACCCTGAGTATTCTGGTAGAGCTGAGTAAGTGGTCCTGGTGTCTAAAAGAAAAGAGACTGACTTACCTGAAACATGGACCATTACCCTGGATTCACTGTGAGTTATTTCTCTGGGGGCCGGCGATCCCGAGCACCTTCAGTCCTCTGTGGCCAGTCCTAGAAGCTCTGGTAGAGCAAACCCCTTCATTTGGTGGCACTGGGGGGCTATTGAGCCCTTCCCTCTCTGGAGAAAGGAGCAATCAACCTTCCATTTCCATCCTGTTTGCAGGCGGGGCATGGGCCAGGGGGAGAATGAGGGCTAGGGCAGGGTTTTTTGTTTGCTTTCTTTTTTTATTAAAGGTTTTTATTGTGGATTGAGTGAAAGTTTACAGAGCATATCATCAGTTTTACATTCAACAAATCATAC
>NW_006408624.1:8108186-8111398 GCF_000296735.1 Chrysochloris asiatica
TGAACAGATACCAAAAGAAATGAATGTCCACACCTTTATCTCTGCAGTTCTGTCAGGCGTCTGTGGCTGCTCTGATCCTTCCCCCTCTTCATCTCACCCAAGATGGCTGCCCCTGGAGCAGCTGAGCATCTTGAATTAGAAAGCAATGGATTTCTTGCTTATGCAACAAATTCCCCTAGCTGTAAGCCTTTCAACCTTCTAAATATTCCTTTATATGTGATTCAGAGTTCTGAGAGCATCCCCTCAGCCTGCTTGGTCCTGTATTCTGTGTTATTGCTGACGGAGCTCCTTACTGCACTTCCATCTGATCTGCCATCTTGTTTCTAGGGCAGTTTTTTGCCCAATGACCCTCTTGGTTACAATTGAAGCAGGGCCCAGGTGGTGCCCCAGCGGGTATTGTACCACTTCTTTGGTCTGGAACCCTGTAGAGCATTGGCCAGTAACAGGTATTACGCCTGTCTATGTCCGGGGCTGACTGAGAGATGAAATGAGTGTTAATAACTGTTATGCCTACTGGGGATGTTGGATCTAGTTTGGTGTATTTTTGTAGGGCCTCCGTTAGACGTGATAGAAATTGGACTGGATTTTCATCTGAATTTTGGGTGATATCTCCATAATTGACTGCTTTATGAGCAGTTTTCTTTAAGCCTTCCACAAGGCAAAGAATCATATGATCTCTAATCCACGGTTGGTGTGGCCTGGTTGATAATCCCAAGAAGGATCTTCTCCGGGAACTGCCTGAGCTCCCACTGGCTTATCGTTGCTCGTAGCATGCACCTCATCAGTAAAAGCCTGAGTCACCATCCAGACTCTTTCCCTTTCTTCAGGAGAGAGTGATGTAGAGGTCATGTCAGGTAAGGTAATAGGATTAAGTGAGGTATTTGAATTCTTTGATGTAGGTGTCTGGATCAAAGGAGAAATTTCCTAGCCTCTTTTCTATTTGTGAGAGGTCAGATAGGGAAAAGGGAACATGTACACAGACAATGGCCTCTGCCCCAGCCACCTCAGGTAACAGCATCAGGGGTGCAGGCAGTGGCGGGTATTGGGGTCAGTGAGAGTTGTCTCGGGACCGAGTATGTGGTGGAGAGGGAAGGTGCATGTTGCGAAGTAAGTGAGGCCCAATGGCAGAGTAGGAGAGAGGGAAGAGGAGGCGGATGGTGTGGAGGGGGAGTGCAAGTAGGGGATGGGCATGGTCTGATGGGTCAAAAGAGGAAGTGTCTGAGAGGGAGCTTGGGTCTTAGGTGGGGAGTGATTTCTCATGGGCTAGCAGGATTTGAGAAGGGGTGCAAGTCAGAAGGATGAGAGCAGAGAGGAAAGAAAGCCTGTACCTAGGGGACCTCAGGCAATTTGCCGATGCACTGACAGAAATTACCAAGGTCATGAAAGATGTTGAAATTGAAGGTGCCATTCTCTGGCCATTTGGAACCATTATCAAGTTCATATTGAGGCCACTCTTGATTACAGAAAAAGAGTTAAGCGTCGTGGCTTGATATCCGGTTGTAGCCCTAGCGCGTTAAGATTGCACAGTCCAAGGGTATGGAGTGAGGTGGTTTAGACAGTGAGGTTCCCATGATAATTGTGGGCTGGAGAGTTAGGATGAGAATCAGGACGCCTCTGAGGAGAGGAGCGTCCTCATCTCTATTGCCAGACCCCTGAGAGAAGAGGAAGAAATTGAGCTGATGGGGCGTCCCCTGAGAGCGTCAGTCCTGGGCCACAGGCTGAGAAGAGTCCATCTGGACTAGCGCTAGGACTAATTTTACAGCACAGAGGAGCCGAGAGAGGGAGGCATGCCCAAGCATTTACCCTGAGATTGTTGACCCAGTGTGTGGTTGTAAAAGTCAGCAATGGCAATGGATGAGGGCCCCTAGGTGGGTGTTTGGTCAGCAGGTTCAGGAGGGACAGCCAGGAAGCGGATCAACCCGAGAGCTGGGGATCGTCGCGGGTCCTGGCAAAGTCCCTCCCGGGTTTCAGCACCATAAATGTGAGATGGAATGAGCCTGAAGTCAATTTGCCAGTTTTCTCCTGGTAGACAGCCGCGGGCTTGATGGGTGGGAAATGATTTGGGATGCAATGCTCCCTCAAGAGTTAAAGTGAATAGAGGAAAATACTGTTAACTGTGTGAGATGGAATGAGCCTGAACACAAACAACCACATGGAAGGCTTTATTGGAGGTCGGAAGAAAAGAGAGAGAGAGAGAGGTATTGCTGGGAGAAGGACTTTTATACTGGGTGAAGAGGAGGGAGGGGTTGAGATTAGTGGAGGTAGCTGATAGGTTGACTAGGGATGATGATGTGCCAGTAGGGTGAGAGAAAGTGCAGCAAGCAGCCATTTTTATTATGCATGTGGATGAGGGATTCTATCACAAAGGAACATGGAATAAAGAAGGAATAACATCTTTCTCGTTGCCGGTGCAAATCTGCTCTACCAGTCCATCTTTTTATGGCAAAGCTGTTCACAAAAAAGATGCCCACGCCATGTCAGTGGTTCACCAGTCTGTCTTCCTCTCTCCCCATCTCTGCTCAGCTTCTCCTCCCAGCAAACACTCAATCCACTTCTCTAACCTTTCCGCTGAAGTTCAGGGTTCCAGAATTTTCATCTGTGTCTGTTTCATTTGTAGAGAGTTGTGTGTAGTGCATCTTCCTAACTCATCATCTTGCTAGATGTCTTCCCAACTGATTTTTTTTCCCCAACAATAACTCCAGTGAGTATGAAATGGTATGATTTTGTGCATTTTTTCATGTGTATATTGGCAATTTGTATGCTTTCTTTAACAATCAACTGATTTTTGGGTGGTGATCTTGTATACTGCCACTTTGCTAAATCTTTCAATGAGTTCCAATAATTTTCTTTCTGAGCCTTTGGGATTTTCTATGTATAGGATCATATCATCTGCAAATAGAGTTTTATTTCCTTTTTGCCAATTTGGATACCTTAATTTCCCTTTCTTGCTTTACAACTTTGGCTAAGACTTCAAGCACAATATTGAATAGGAGTGGTGATAAAAGGGCATCTTTATCTGGTTCCTGTTTGCAAGAGAAATGCTTTCAGTTTCTCTCCATTTAAAGAAATGTTGGCTGTTGGTTTTGTATACATTTCTTCTTTTACCCTGTAGTATTTAAGTTTGTTGTTGTTGTCAGGTGCCATCGAGTCGGAACCGACTCATAGCGACCCCATGCACAGCAGAACGAAACAATGCTCGATCCTGGGCCAAC
>NW_006408624.1:8112523-8127167 GCF_000296735.1 Chrysochloris asiatica
TGAGATATCAAAGAGATTGTCCGATGATTTCCGCATTCCGTTGGGTCACCTCTCTTTGGAATGGGCACAAACATTGATCTCTTCCAATCAGTTGGCCAGACAGTTGTCTACAGTATTTAAGTAGTGTTAGTCAATTTCCACGTATTTGATTTTTTCCCTTGATTTTCCTGTTGTTGATTTCTAATTTTATAGCATTGTGATCAGAGAAGATGCTTTATAGTATTTTGATGTTTTAAAGTTTATTGAGATTTGCTGTGTGACCTAACCTATAGTCTATCCTGGAGATTGCTCCATATGCACTGGAAAAGAATGTACGTTGTGCTGTTGTTGGGTTGAATGTTCTGTAGATACCTATGAGGTTAAGTTGGTTGATTATGTTGTTTAGTGCTTTTGCGTCTTTGTTGAGTTTTTTTCCAGTTGTGCTGTCCTTCATCCAAAGTGGTGTATTGAAATTTCCTACTGTTATTGTAGAGTTGTCGCTGTCTTTCTTCAGTTCTATCAGAGTTTGATTTATGTATTTTGAGGCTCTTTCATTGGAATCAAAGATATTTATTATGGTATGTCCTCCTGTTCAATTGACGCTTTAATCTTGATAAATGTCCTTCTTTGTCCATCATGCTGGTTTTTGCCTTAATGTCTATTTTATCAGAGATTAATATTGCCACTCCTGCTCATTTTTTATTGTTATTAGTTTGAGATTTTTTCCCCCATTCTCTGATTTTTAGTTCATTTTTGTCTTTGTGTGTAAGGTGTGTGTTTTGTAGACAGTACATGCCAGGATCCTGTTTTCTTATCCATTCTGCTAATCTCTGTCTCTTGACAGATGCATTTAATCTATTTACTTTCAGTGTGATTATCAATAGTTATGATTTTTTTGCTGTCATCTTGCTGGGGTTTTTTTTTGTGTGTGTGTGTGTGATTGTGGTGCCATGAATTTACTTGATGTGGCTTTTCTATCCAAAGTCTTCTTAATTCCCACCAAGTAATTGCGTGGGACCATGCAAATAAGGTATAAGGACTCTAAGGTTGGGATTGGTTAGTGTTGCCCTCTATCTAGGCTTAAAAGGAGCCATCTCAGAAGCAGAGAAGGAAGGTCCCAGGACGGTCAAAAAGGAAGCGCATGAGTGACGTGTGAGAGCCCTACCTAGAGAAATGGTGATGGCAGAGACCACAGCAGAGGTGGTGATATGGAGAGACAGAGCAGCTTCAGGCTCTAGGCCTATGGACTGAGTAAAGCTGAGTGCCTATGGACAGGAGACTGGCTTGGAGAATGGGCCCTTTGGGCATTCACAGACTGGCTCAAAGAACTTTGTAACACGTGCTGGAGCAGGGTAGAGGCCAAGGGACCACGTGGTTGAGAGGCTGAAAACAAAAGTGAGGCGTGCCTGTAGAATGGCAGACAAGAGGAGTTCCTGACTAGAGAACTGCTGCGTCCTGAGTTGGTTTTGATCCTGAATTGTACCCTGTTCACTTCCCTGATAAACCCCATAATTATGAGTTTTGTTATGAGTTGTGTATGGCCACTGCAATGGATTATTGAAACCAGATGTGAAGCAGAGAGTGCTGTGGGAGGAATGGTTAGTGTCAGAATAGGGTAAAGAAGGTTGTAGGGTAGAAGCATGTCTGACCTTCACTTCATAGGAATCAGCCTTGGGCTGATTTTGAGCTTGATTCTCTTTCCCCCTAGTGAAGCCAGGGGAGTTCAGATATGGTCTCTACATGGTTTTTGCAGTGGTGTTTCTAGTTTCTTTGTTCCATATAAATTTCTGAATTCTGTACTGAATTAATTTTGTTCGTGGGTTTTCTTTACATTTTCTGCATTACTGTTGTTTTAATGTTTACTAAATCTTTCTGATTTTCCTTTTAATTTTGATATGAAGATGTATTAATTTTCTTTTAGGTTACCCTGTAATTATTGATTTTTTCCTAGTTTAAAACAGTCTGCTTTATCTAAAAATCTACTTGATTTCCTTGCCATTTGAATGTTCTGCATCTACACTATTCCATGGTTTTGCTCTGTAGTTAACTTCATCATAAATCGGTATCTCTGGTTTCCTATTTTCAGTCTTGTGGGTTTGTTTTACTTTGGATACTTCTATATCTAGTTTGCATTCTGGGTGGTGGTGTCATGTATCGTAATCTAAGGTTTTGTCTGTTTTGCTAGATCTCAGAGTACTAAAGGTAAAGAATACCCTTTAGTACTTTTTGCAAAGTTAGTCTTGTTATTATAAATGTCTTTAATTTTTATCTGAAAATGTTTTAACTTCCCTGTCATATTTGAGAGACAGTTTTGCTGAGTATATGATTTGGGGTTGGCAATTTTTCCCCAGAGTTTGGGATATGTCATCCTATTGCTTTCTTGCCTGCATGGTTTCTGCTGAGAAATTAGAGCTTAGTCTTCTGGGTTCCTCTTTGTAGGTAACTTTTCATTTTTTCCTGATTCTTTCCTTGTCTTTGGTTTTGGAAAATTTGATTATGTCTTGGTGATTTTCTTTGGGACTGTATCCTGTTTGGGGTTCTTTAAGCTTCTTGAGGTTGTCTTCTCATCTTTCATGTTGTTAAGGAAGTTTTTTTCCAGCAACTCTTTGACAATTTTCTCCAAGTTTTTTATTGTCTCTTCCTGTTCTGAAATTCTGATCACCCATAAATTATTCCTATTCCTCTTCACGGTGTCCTACATAAATCTCAGACTTTCTTCTGAATTTTTCATTATTTTTTCTATTGTTTTTCTATTTTACTAGTATTGATAGATCTTTCTTCAAGGTCACTAATTTGGGTTTCCATTAATTCTAATCTACTTCTTTGCCTTTTCATTGTATTCTCCATTTCTGAGGTCTTAGTATTAATCTTTTGGATCTCTATTTGTAGACTTTGTATTATTTGAAAATTTGAATTGACTATTTGTTCTTGTAGTGTTTTCCTTAAATTCTTCTTAAGTTTTTTTCTGTGTTCTACTTGATTTCAATCTTTTGAAGGTACCTAAATATCATTATTTTTAATTCTTTCTCTGATAGTTCCATTTTCTTCCTCAGAAACTTTTCTAGCTCTGCATCTTGGTCATTTGTTTGAATCACTCTCTTGTTTGTTCATGTGAACTAAAATGATCTGTTGTCTCATTGACATTGTGGTGGTGGTGTATTGAATTGATGATTGTACTATTGGTGTGTTCTTAGGTCCTCACCAACTGTCTTCTAGTGGGTTTGATTAGAAATTGGAAGCATGTGTACTATTTCCCACTCATTCATTGGTCATGAAGTTTAGTTTAGGATGGGTTTGGCTGGTGGTAACTGGTGTTTGTCCATGATTAGGTGGCATAAGAGCTGGTGTAGGCTATTGTCCAGTAGATGGAGCTTTCCTCTGAAGCTCAGAGTTCAGGGTTATCCTCTGTGTCTGTTTCACTTGGTCTCCCATATCTTTGTTGTAGAGGGTCTGTGTAAACACGTCTGTCTAGTCCACCATCTTATTGGCTTGATAATATGTTTTAAGAGATATAAAAATAGGCTAGTAATCTTGCTCCTTTAAATTTGCATAAGAAAATTTCACAGAAAAAGAAGAGACTGATTTCATTTTTGTCTTTATAATGAAAGCCAGGAAGTGACATAAAAGTCTGAATAATGAATGTATAGCATGTTGACTCAAAGTAATTTTCTGTATTGAAATGTTTATTTGGCAGTTCAAACCCAACAGCAGCTCTTTGGAAACCCTATACAGGGTTGTTATGAGTCAGAACTGACTTGACAACATTTAACATCAATTTTGACAAGCAGGAAAATATTTATGTGAAAAAGTTACCAAAAAACCCAGTGCCATCAACCTGATTCCAGCTCGTCATGACTCTATTTATATAAGGGTTTCCAAGATGGCAAATCTTTACTGGGGCTATCAGCTTCATTTTGCTCCAGAGGAGTAATTGGTGGATTGAACCGCCGACCTTGTGGTTAGCAGTCCAGTGCTTAACCCACAGTACAATCAGGACTCCTTATGTGAAAAAGTGAGAGGGGAGTGGATGTAAACTTATTTGTTGTGCTTACAATTGTGTAAAGAATCAAAATCAACCAAGAAATATGAAAATGAATGTGTTGGAGTGGGGGAAAAGCCTTAGGAGTGATACCATTTTCTCAAAACTGTTCTTACTGTGATTATAATATTGTTTCTACAATTAAAAAAAAAAAAAAAGAGGGCAGGAAGGTGGTTTTGTTGGTGGTGTCTTTCCATTCCCAGTGCTAATGATGGAGTCCTCAGTCTGAGGACCCTGATGCTGAGGGTCCCTGGCTGGGACTCTGAAATTTCTTCTGGAAAACAAGAAATACGTAAAGACAGAGTGAGACGGGGGTGTGAAACAATTTTGAAACTTGAAAAACATGGCAGATGTCAGTTTCCTGGTCATCACTCATTTGTGGTCCTCAAGGATTGTGTTTCACCTTCCTCCTCCCTCAGACCTGCCTGCAGGGAGCTGGGCTGACCTTGGGACTCATCTTCAGACGAGCACCTGGAGGCCAGTGGGTGCCCTCAGGCCTTAGCTTCTATGCTCCTGGACCTGCCCAGACTTCATTAGAGGTCCCTGCCGTGCCCTCAGTGACCACTCTCTGTCCTTTCTGTTTCAGGACACAGTGTGGACCCTGGACTGGCTGGTCTGCTAGGGCGCCATGCACCGCGCCCCAAACAGCCCTTCGTGGTCACTTTCTTCAGGGCCAGCCCCAGCCCCATCCGAACCTCACGAGCGGTGAGGCCGCTGAAGAGGAGGCTGCTGAAGAAAACCAACGAGCTGCCACAGACCAACAGGCTCCCGGGGATCTTTGGTGAGGTCTAGGGCTGGCCTGGCTCTGGGGCCCGGCAGTGTTTGCGCAGGGAGGCTGAGCAGGAGCCAGGTGGTGGGGAAGAACCTCTAGACTGAGGGCAGCACACGTGCCCAGTCTCCTCCTAGCCACCTTTCCTGGCACCAGGCCTTTGCCCCAGGCACCCTAGTGACTGGTCCCTCCCCCATCTCATGCTCTGAACCTCTGTACTCGCCACCCCTCCCACCTGGAAGTCCCACTTTCTGGCCTTACTTGGCTCCTCCAGGAGCCCGTTCCCAGACCTGGGTTAGGGTCAATGGTGCCTTCTTCCTACAGTCCAGCCCCTGCGGGCTCTCGCAATCATTTATGTGATGGCTAAACCACTGGGCAAGCCCCTTGAGTCAGGACAGGCTTGACCTGCCTAGGTCCTTCTTTCATGGACACCACCCTTGGCTGACCTCAGCTGAGTGTACTTGCACATGTGGCATGGATGTGGTTGGAGGAAAGTGGGCCAGGAAGTGTCCCTGGAGGACAAAGGATGTGCTTGTCCTCCCTGCTCAGGTCGAGGGGTCCTGTTTGACTGTTGATGGGGGTGGAGACAGGCTGAGAGTGGGAGCCATTGAAGGAAGACTCTTGAGCTGGGTTGTGACATGAACTGAGCTCCAGGGTTGGGTTTTATGAAACCAAATGGTTTCTATTCCCATCATTTGTTCAACCAATGCGCCCTTAAGGGCCCTTCCCGCCCCTCAGGTAAAGCCCTGTGGCAGCTGGACAGAGTCAGACCCAGAACAGACCTTGTACTGTCTGTTCCTGTAGATGACATCCACGGCTCCAACAGGCGGCAGGTGTGCCGACGGCATGAGCTCTATGTCAGCTTCCAGGACCTCGGCTGGCTGGTAACTCCTCCCTCCCCCCTTTCTGATAGCCCACCTAAGTACATCTCCAGGGAGGAGGTACACGTTTGGGTGGTTTTCTTGTTTTATATATTTTATCTTCAGTATTTAACAACTTTTCTAAGGTGAGGATGTGTGACTTTTACAATGAGAGAGTTTTTTTGTTTGTTTGTTTTTGTAATACTCATGAAAATGGAGATTCTAAGTCCTCAGGGAAACTGAGGCAGAGTGAGTGATGCATGGGGGTGCGCCGACAGAGCGCTGACGGGGTGTAGTGGGGTCAGTGCCCAGCCCTGTCCACTGAGGAGCTTGGGGGGTGGGGGCCCGAGTTGCCCTGTGAACATGCTGACCCAGGGCTAAGGAGGTGCCGCATGCTGGACTGCCCTTTCCTCTCCCCCAGGACTGGGTCATCGCCCCCCGAGGCTACTCGGCCTATTACTGTGAGGGGGAGTGCTCCTTCCCGCTGGACGCCTGCATGAACGCCACCAACCATGCCATCCTGCAGTCTCTGGTCAGTGTCCCCGGGGAGAGCATGAGGGGAGGGGGCTCAGAGGGACGAGAGCAGCTGCTCCGTGTCTCAGGGAGTTTTCTTTACTAAGTCCACAAAACACACACACACACACACACACATACACAAATTCCTCCTGAGTCTGTGTGTACCCCGGACACATTGAGTCCACACTTGTCTGTGTTCTCACAGGCACACATGGGACATACATGGACTCACATGGGTGCACCTCTACGTGGTCAAATGCAGACACAGGTGACACACGTGCACACCCACCTGGGACTCGTGATCTGAACACACATCTGTCCCCATATCCCAATGTGTGCTGTCCCCATGAGACACACGTTCACTTGGTGTGAGTTGTGTGTGTGCCTCTCCACACCCCAGGGATCACCAGGACATGGCACGGAGGCACTTGTGGGCTGAGGGTCTCAACCCTGAGTTACTTCCCCTGCTGGTGTTTCCCTCGTTCCCTTCCTCGATGCCCACATTTTCTACAGTCTCTGTGCCTGCTGACACTCGGCTTCCAGAGGGAACTTTCAATGCCTAGTTGTTCTAATCGGAGCATTGTTACAGCTGCTTATTGATAAGTGCTTTCTGTGCTGTTGATTCTGCTGTGGAAATGTCTTTCTAGAACTTCTTACCTACATTCCTAGCTCCTCGCACCCCAGAGCCTTATGTTTTTGTAGTCACGGGTTATTTAAAGGTAATGTCTCAAACTGAGAACAAATGAATCAACCACAGAAGCTTTGATGGTATGACCATGCTTATTTTCCCAATGATCAGATGGACTTTACCAGACACCCGGGAGCAGACTTCCTTTGGGAAAGCTCGGGGGTGATCTTAAGACTTGTGTGTAGTAACCCTGCCCCCCTGTTGTAGTGCCACGTGGTCTCCATGGCCCCTGAGGGGAGACCACCTGTACCCCCAAGAATCTATCCCCTCCACACTGCCACTGCCCTGCCTTTCCCGAGTCCTCAGTCACAGATGTGAGCACTCACTGTGTACTGGGTGGGCAGCAGCAGATAGCCCCTGCTCACTGGGGCTGCTGTCAGTGGACCATAGACAGGGGACTTGATGCCTTCTGCAAGGAAGAGGAGGGTAGGCCACTCAGCAGAGGGAGACTATGGGAGGAGGAGCATGTGGAGAGCTGGCGGGAGAATGTTCCAGGTAGGCGGAACAAGTGCAAAAACTCTAAAACAGGAAGGAGCTTGGTGGGCTTGGGGCCAGTTAGTGAGGTGGGGCTGTCATAGATTAAATGAAGGGGAGAGCAGACAGAGGTGAAGCTGGAGGTGGGCAGGGCCAGGTCACTGAGGGTCTGTGGTTTCCAGTCAGGAGGTGGATTTTTTCCTGAGAAGCCATTGGAGTGTTTCAGCAGAGGAGCGTCAGGGTCTGACGTATCCTCTAGAAGTATCTCTCTAGTCCTGTGGGGAGAGTGGACCATAGGGGATCAAGGATGGAGCAGCCAGGGAGACCAGTGAGGAGACTGTTGTAGTACCAGACAAGAGATGGTGGCAGCTTGGACAGGGTAGCTGGGTGGGTGGTGAGAAGAGGTAAGACAGCATAGACCATGGAGATAGATCAACAATGCCCCCATGGAGCGGATGAGAGTGTGAGTAAAGAGATCAGGGTGTCTTCTGGGTGTGCAGCCCGCATAATTGGTGGGGTTGAGGAAATGTGTAGTTCTGCTACAGCCTTGATCCGTTGCAGGTCCTGTTAGAGCTTCAAGGGTGACGTTGGTTGGATGTCTGGAATTGAGGGGAGTGGTTCAAGCTGAAGCTATAAGTATTAGAGACATCAATACGTTGAAAGATCTTTAAATCAACACGCATGCATGGACATTCATGTAAAAAACAGAATTATACATTTCTAGCAGAACAGTATTTAGCTTAGTATAGTGTATGGCACGTGGGAATTGTGTAAAACTGTGAATTATTGCTTTGACCCAAGATTAACTGGGAGACAGCAGTATGCAGATGGCCTGTAATTCCTGAGCACTGAAGCGATAGAGAGGGGAGTCACAGGAACCCAGGAGCAGAGGCCAGGGATGTGGGAAGGAATGGAGCCACTAGGGGATCCTGAGGAAAAAGAAAGCATGTAACCCCAGGCTCCGCACAGCAGCCATCGGGATCTTCCTAAAGCCCAAATCTGACATCATTCTTGGCTTCCCATCATCCCTAGGAGGAAGTTGGAGCCCTTGGTCTGGGAAAGGTGGCTCCTCATTAGCCATCCGATAGACCTCTTGGGCTAATCTCCACATGGCAACACATCCCAGGACCCTCGTCTTTTGGCATACTCCTGGTGTCCAGATGGGCTGCATTGTTGCACCCCCCTGCCTTTGCACCTGGGGGGGGGGGGGCTTTTTCCTGTGTCCTGTGTGCCTTGCCTCTGTGCCGTGCCCTGGACAGAGGTGGTACCTCATGCTCTTGCAGCATTGTAGGTCTGCTTTCATTATGTTTTGGCTGTTGATTGAAATGTTTCCCTTGGTGCACCATCACTTCCCACTGATGCTGTGAGAGCAGCACCTTTGTCTGGGATACTTTCCCCTTCTCCACGCTGGCTGGGCTGACACAAGGCCAGCATCAGAGAAACAGTTCTGTTGGAAATGAGAACAAATGTATCACTACACCCACTTGTCAGAGGAGAAAACTGAGGGACTGAGTTATGCACTTTGTACCCAAGAATGCACACAGCCCATCAAGATCAGAGCTTTTGATCTGGTGCACCACCCACACTTGACTCAAAAATGAATGGGACAGAATGACACATAGACTTCACTAATCAGTTTCATCAGTCTATTTGGGCCACTTCTCTTTTTGTCACTGATGGAGCTCTGATTCCGAGTGGGGAGTCACAGAATGGCAGTGTCCCATGGTGCTGACTTCTCCCTCAAGTGTCCCAGTTCAGTAGAGACCCCCCTCAGTCCCTACCCTGAGAGCTCTGGGGCAGGCAGTGGAGGCTGTGTCTCCTGGCCTCTTCAGATGGCCCATAATGCTGAGAGCTGGAAAGCTGGGCGCAGCGGCTGATGTCCCAGTCTGAGTGACATCCCTGTAGAGGCTTCTAGGTCCCAAGGCCACCCCACTGCTCAGTGACTAGTCCTCCTCAGCTGGCTGGCTCAGAGCTGGGGCCAGGGGACGGGGCGGCCAGGCTGTTATGAGGGCTGGAGGTCCACACAGCGATGGTAGCAGGTTGCTTCCATCTCCATGTCCTTGAGGGGTAGGTGGTGGTGCTGGTCTTGGGGATTGTCCCTGTAAACGGCAGCTCATCCTGCCAAGTCTCAGGGTCAGTATTTCTGTGTAGGCTGAAAACGGCCTGCTTGTTCAGTCGCTTTCTTGGTGGATAAAAGCCGTTTTGGAGCCTGTCAGAACAATCACTGACCTGCGGCACGTTCTGGCCACACTGTCAAATAGGCCTGCAACCCTGGACGTGCCCTGTGGCCTCTGTACCTCAGTTTCCTTGTCTGCACAGAGCAGGACTGACCTCAGAAGTTGTCACGAGGGCAGAACATACTTTGAGAGGTGAACCCTGCATGTCCAGAATGTTGCACAGATAATAACGAGAAGACATGCTGAGGGGTTCGGAGTCGGAGGAAGTGGAGGGGCCCAGAGGAAGTGGTGCTGCAGAGATGGCTCTAGGCAGAGGGCTCAGCACCAGGTGCCTGGTGTGCAGGGTTAGCTGGACTTTCCATGTCTGAAGAGAGTGGACATGGCAGGGTATGGCCAGGAGGTCCGGGGAGCAGTGGAACCTGGACCATCATGCCAGGGACTCAGGCTGAGCCCTGAGGGGCAGTGGGAGGGATGCTCTAGGGTCAGTTGTGCCCATCGGCACCAGCTCTGCCCCTAGGAGAGGATGGAGTGTGAAGGGGGTGTGCGGAGCCTGTGCAGGGAGCAGGCGGAGCTGGGGGCTGGGCTGGGCTGGGAGGGTCCTTAGAGGAGGCTGTTGCACTCATGCCTTTGTCACCGCCCTCCCTGACCAGTTGCACCTGATGAAGCCTGACGCTGTCCCCAAGGCGTGCTGCGCACCCACCAAGCTGAGCGCCACATCCGTGCTCTACTATGACAGCAGCAACAACGTCATCCTGCGCAAGCACCGCAACATGGTGGTCAAGGCCTGTGGCTGCCACTGAATGAGGCCACACCCATATGTGCCTGCTGCGGCCTCCAGTCCCACCCAATCAGCCTCCTCTTCAGCCAAGAAAACTTCAAGTGTGGTCACAGCTCAGGCAGGGGTGGGAGAGAGAGAGCCCTTAGAGGTCAGCACATCCCCTGCCCACTTCCTGCAAGAGTTCTGGTCCTCTCCAAGACCCTCTGCCCCACTTCCCGTGTGGTGTGTGGCAGTGTGTCCTTCCCAAACCTGGCAGGCCTAAGGAAAGCAGTAGCTGGGGATGCATGAGCTGAAGGGATCAGCACCGGACGTCCTATCTCAGGGACCTGTCCTTGGCCAATGCTGGCCCAGTCTATAGCTGACCTGGGCCTGTCTGAGGAGCAGCTGGAGTCAAGGTTGGCTGACTCAACCTGTGCACTCCTCACCTCAGGGTTTGGGTGTCTGGCTGGTGTCCGTCTTGCTGCCATGCAAGTGTTCCGTCAGCCAGAGACAGAGGTCATTTTGCATTGGTTGACTTCCACTGCCCTGCAATGGTCCACCACACTTGTCTCCTCAGAGACTTGGCTCACAGGTGGTGCTGTCGCCATGTCCAGGCAGACAGCCCAATAACAGCTGCAACCTCTGAAAATATCTAGGACTCAGTCAGCAGGTGGCAGGTGGCAGTACAAAAACTAGGATTTATTATACTAGAGAAAAACGTCCTAAGAGGCCTGAGAGAAGTCCTGGCAGTAAAGGCCCAGTGAAGCCGGAGACCGTCCAGACTGCCCATGGTGGGGAGGGTGAGCTCCTTCGCTGGCTCCTCGGACCCACAGCCAGGATCTTGGAGGAACCAAGCTGTACCTGCAGAGGAGCTGTTCCCAGTTGTCTCCAAGAAGGGCTCATGGTACAAATACAGCTGCTTCTTCAAAGGGACACCCGCAGAGGCACCTTGCATGTTCCCCTGGACACACCGGGGCAGAGCAGAGCGTACACTGGATCACACATACTCTCCACAGTCAGAGATGATCACTTTCTGCTTTGGCTTCCCATCCTTGCTGCCCTGGGCCTTTGGGCAGAACAGAAGAGGGGCAATCAGAGGGGAGGAGGTGGGGAGAGAAAGAGCTGCTTAGGGTACCCACCCTCACCTGCCCACACCTCCACTGGAAGCTGTCCCCTCAGATCTCCCACCAGGCTGGTGGGGAGGTGTCCTGGTCACCTACCTCAATCTGTCGCAAGACGTCCAGGCCTTCAGTGACCTCCCCAAATACCACATGCTTGCCATCCAGCCAGTCGGTCTTGTCACATGTCAGGAAGAACTGGGAGCCGTTGGTGTTTGGACCAGAGTTGGCCATGGAGAGAAGACCTGAATGAGGGAATGACCATGTCAGCTCCCTGCACCCCTGGGTCCTGGCCTCAGAGAACATCTGTGCACCCCACCTGGGTGGGTCCAGCTTGCTTCATTCAACTAAGACTCAGTAAAAAGGGGAGGGGTGAGAGACCAAGGTGGTTCCAATCATTTTATACTGGCTTACTTTTTTCATTTATTTTACAAATCTTTGTTAAGTGTCTACTGTGAAACAGAGCCCTGGGAACACTGGTGAGCATAACACAGCCCCAGTCCCAGTGGAGCTCAGTGGAGTGGGAGTGTTTATCTCAGGAATGCAAAGTTGATTTAATATCCAAAGACCAGTCATAGCAATACCGAACTGGTAGACGAATAAAAGCACATGATCATATAAACAGATACAGAAAAAGCATTGGACAAAATCTAAAAAGTCACCAAAAAAAAAAAAAAGCCTCAGCAAACTAGGACTAAAGAAAACGTCAACCCAAAGAGGGGCACTTATAAAAAACAAGTCTGTGAAAGACTTAATGCTTCCCCCCTAAGATAGGAAACACAATACTGTTCATTCTTAACCACTTTCATTCAACACTGCACCAGAGCTTCTAGACAGAGCAAGTAGGCAAGAAAATGACAACAAACAAGGCATCTACATTGGGAAGGAAGATGCAAACTCTTTTTGCAGATGATATGATCTTGAATATAAAAAGCTTAAGCAATCCACTAAAACACTATTGGGACTAACCAACTATTTCAGAAAGGGTACAGCATATTAAGAACAATATATAAAAATCTACTGAACTTCTACACACTAGCAATGAACAATCTGAAAATGAAGTGTAGAAAATAATTCTATTTATAATAGCATCAAAAACAATAAAATATTCAGGAATAAATTTCTTAAAGTGTAAAATGTATACTGTAAAAACTGTGAGACATTAAAGAGGAAAATAAAGACATTATGTTCATGGATTGTTGTTAAGTGATGTCAAGTTGGTTTCGACTCATAGTGACCCTGTGTAGGGTTTCTGAGGAGTGGCTGGTGGTTTGAACTGCTGACCTTGTAAGTTAGCAGTCCAGTGCTTATCGTATAGCGCCACATCAGGACTCAGGTTCATGGGTTGGAAGCCTTAGTATTTTTAAGACAGCAATATTCTCCAAATTGAACTGTGTACTCAAAGCAATGCCTATCAAAATCTAAGGTAGATTTTTTTGCAGAAACCAATGACAATGTCATAATAAAATTCATACATAAATGCAAGGGACCCAGAATAGGAAAACAAGCCTGAAAAAGAGAACAAAGTTGGAGGACTCACACGTCCTGAATTCAAAACTTATTATAAAGCCTCAAAATTCAAGACAGTTGTGGTACTGGCACAAGAACAGACAGTGATATCAATGAGACAAAACTGAGAGTCCAGAAACAAACCCCCAAATTTATGGTTAACTAATTTTTGACAAGTTAGAGGGCCAAGACAAACAGTCTTTTTAACAAATGGTGCTGGATATCCACATGTAAAAGAAGTTGGCAATGAGGGAATGAGCTGCTGGGCCTGGGGACCCAGGATCATAGTCCCATGGGAAGTCAAGGTCAATTCACATAACACAGTCCACAAAGACAATCCTTTATATCCTACTTTGGTGAGTAGCAACTGGCATCTTAAAATCTCATGAGTGACCGTCTGAGGTGTAACAACTGGTCTCTCCCCATCTAGAGAAAATACAAGTAGAGAAAATCACAGGCAATGAACTAGGGTGCCATGTGATAATCAGCCTCTACAACCCTGAAACTACAAGAACTAGATGGTGCCTGGCTAAAACCACCAATTGCTCTGAAAGGGGATCACATTAGAAGGTCCTAAATAGTGGATGAAAATGTGGACCAGAACTGCCCGCAAGATGGTGGACTAGGTAGACCCACTACACTGACCCTCTACAACAAAGATAATGAGAAGCCAAATAAATAGACACACAAATTCAGGAACCCTGAATTTCAGAGAAAAGGTTAGAGAAGTGGACTGAGTGCTTACTGGGAGGAGAAGCTGAGCAGGATGGTGAGAGAGGAGAGAATGACTGGCAAATGGGTCAGCGAGATGCAGCAGAAGGTGGTCTGGCAGAGCAGGTTCCCACCCTCATCCAAACCCACTGTTAACAGAAAAATAATTCAAAAGAATGATATTTAAGTACCTTCAAAGAATGGACAGAAAGATTGAGGAAAGCAAGGACAACCCAGAAAACATTTAAGACGTATTCAGGAAAACACTACAAGAATATACTATACAAAATAAATATGAATTTTGAAATAATACTAAACCTATAATTAGAAATCCAGATTAATACTAAGATTTCAGAAATGGACAATATACATAGAGGGCAAAGGAGTAGATTTGAAACAATGGAAGCCTGAATTAGTGAAATTGAAGATAAAATTCTCAATACTGGTATACTAAAAGAACAATCAGAAAAGGATGAAAAAAATCCAAAGAGTTATCTGGGACACCATGAAGAACAGGAGAAGGCAATAAAAAGCCCAGAGAAAATGATCAAAGAGCTGTTGGAAGAAAATTTCCCTAACATCATGTCTAGTCCAGCGTCATTCTCACAACTGTTACGTTTAGGTCCACTGTTGTTGCCATTATGTTAATTCATCCACTGGGATCTTTCTTGTTTTCACTGACCCCTCTATTTGCCAAGCATGATGTCCCTCTCTCCAGGGATTGGTGCCTCCTAACAATATATCCAAAATTTAAGAGACAAAGTCTCATCATTCTGACTTCTAAAAGCTGTACTTCCTCCGACACAGATTTGTTTGTTGTTCTGGCAATATTCTTCTCCAACAATACAATTCAAATGCACCAATTTTTCTGTGGTCCTCCTAATTTACTGTCCACCTTTTACATGTATATAAGGCTATGAAAAATATTGTGGTTTGGGTCAGGTGAGCCTTAAGTCTTCACACTGACATCTTTGCTATTTAACACTTTATAAAGAGATCTTGGGCAAATCTGCTGCACAGGAACTTTTTAAAGTATTGAAGAGCAGA
>NW_006408624.1:8128851-8130448 GCF_000296735.1 Chrysochloris asiatica
TGCTACAAGCTGAGCCTGCCTCCTGGAGACCTCATGTGTATCCAGGAGAACTGTGCTCCCTAGGGCGATCAATGGCTGAAGTAAATTGTCAAGTCTTTCTTTTGAGTCCATTTCTGGGTGGAATCGAATCACTGTTTGGTTGGTAGCCATCTGCTTAACCAAATTGTTTGTGCCACATACACATACAAAGATGACTATAATGAAGATAATATTAAGTGTTGACAACTAGTGAGAGAAACTGGAGCCCTCATATACAAATGGTGGGAATGTAAAATGGCACGTAGTCCCTTTGGAAAATAGTTTGGCAGTACCTCAAAAATTTTAAAATAGCTATATGACCCAGCAATTCCATGCCAAGAAAACATAACCACACAAAATCTTATACATAAATCTTCATAGTATTACTTATAATAGGAAAGTTGTTAACTCATGGTTATTATAGAAAGACTGAATATGTTTGCCTGAGCCAGTGGTTCTCAACAGGGTAATACTGCCCCCTAAGGACTCTGGTAGTGTAGTGGTTATGAGTTGGGTTGCTAATCTCAAGGTCAGCAGTTCAAAACTACCAGCAATTCCGCTGGAGAAAGACGAAGCTTTCTGCTTCTCTAAAGATTTACAACCTTGTAAACCCTATACAGGATCCCTATGAGTCGGAACCAACTCCATGGCACACTACAACTACCACCAGGGGCTACCAGGAAATTTTAGGGTATATTTTTTTGTTGAAGGAGCCTTAGTGGTGCAGTGGTTAAATGCTTTCTGCCAACAGAAAGGTTAATGGTTCAAACCCACCTATGTCTCTGTGGGAGGAAGATACGGCAGTCTGCTCTGTAAAGATTTACAGCCTTAGAAACACTCTGGGGCCATTCTACTCTGTCCACAGGGTCACCTTAGGTCAAAATCGACTCAATGCTAGAAGGTTCTGGTTGTCAGTAATACTGGGGAAGCTGAGGGCAAAGTGGTTAAGCACTCAGCTGCTAACCGAAAGGTTGGAGGTTCAAACTTACCAGTCACTCCATAGAAGAAAGATGAGGCAGTCTGCTTCCATACAGACTGACAGTCTTAGAAACACGATGGGGCAGTTCTGCTCCGTCCTCTCGGATCAGTAGGAAGTTGAACCAATTCCACGGCAATGGGTTTTCTTTTGTTTTCTTTCTTCACTGGCAATTTGATGGCAGTGGGCTTTTTGTTTACTGGTACTGGTGGCATTAGTGGGCTGTTGCTGTTAAGTGTCAAGTTGGTTCCGACTCATAGTGACCCTCTGAGAAGCAGTCATGGGTTTGAACAGCCGACCTTGTGGTTTGCAGTCCAGTGCTCATCCTACAGCACCACGCCAGGAGTTGTTAAGTGCTGTCAAGTTGGTTCCGATTAAGAGCAATCCTGTATGGGGTATAGGGTTTCTGAGGAGCAGTTGGTGAGCTTCAACCACTGACCTTGCTGTCTAGAGAGCATTAATCCACAGCGCCACACCAGGAGGGTCGAGGAAATCTTGATGCCCACAATATCCCACCTAATGTGGTGGTTATATGCTGTGGAGTCGGTTCCAACTCATAGCGACCCTGTGCAGGGTTTCTGAGGCTGTAAATCTTTACGGGAA
>NW_006408624.1:8132168-8133335 GCF_000296735.1 Chrysochloris asiatica
GGAAAGAGGATGTGGAATAAGGGTTATCACTGCTGACATCAGATAGATCTTGGCTGAAAGCAGAGAATACCAGCAAGATGTTTACCTATGCTTCACTGACCATGCAAAGGCCTTCGATTGTATGAATCATGACAAGCTATGGACAACATTGTGAAGTATGAGAATTCTGGAACACTTAATTGTGCTCATGAGGAATCTGTACATAGATCAAGAGGCAGTTGTTCGAACAGAACATGGGAACACTGAATGATTTAATATTAGGAAAGGTGTGCAACAAGGTTGCAAATAATCTGAGAAGCTGGATTACATGAAGAAAAACATGGCATCGTGATTGGAAGAAGACTCATTAACAACCTGTGATATGCAAATGATACAACCTTGCTTGCTGAAAGTAAAGACTTAAAATACTTACTGATGAAGATCAAAGAGCACAGCCTTTGATATGGATTACATCTCAATGTAAAAAAAACAGAAATCTTCACCACTGGACCAATTTTGTTATCATGGAGAAAAGACTGAAGTTTTCAAAGAATTCATTTTGCTTGGATCAACCATCAACACTCATGGAAGCAGCAGTCAAGAAATCAAACAACATATTGCATTAGGCAAATCTGCTGCACAAGAACTTTTAAGGTGTTGAGTAAAAATGTCAGCTTGACATGGGCTCAAGCGTGACAATTGAGGTTAGCCTAGGACCGCGCAGTGTTTTGTTCTGTTGTGCGTAGGGTCACTCTAAGTAGGTACCAACTCGATGGCACCCAACACGTTTTATATATATAAAATCAAAAGAATTTTTTTTGCATTATTTTCCATATAAAGACCTATCATGTAAATTGAAATAACATTTAATTCCTTTTTGCTCAGAATTTTACCAGTAGATTTTCACTACTTCAGAAAATCACATTACTACGATTTTGTCAACAGGATACACCTGTCCCCATCCACATTTCTAACTGTTTATCTAATCAAAGTGCCCACATAAAAATAAATACTTTATATGTGTAGTTGTACTCAAGCATTTAAAGAGCTCTGGTAGTGTTGTTGTTAAGTGCCAATGAGTCGGAATTGACTCATAGCGACCCTATGCACAGCAGAACAAAACAATGTCTGATCCTGGGCCAACCTCACTACTGTTGCCACACTTGAGTCCATCAATGCTGCCACTTG
>NW_006408624.1:8135309-8180710 GCF_000296735.1 Chrysochloris asiatica
AGATGCAGGCTCCCAGGACCTTGAATAACCACGCGCTGAGCTGGGGCAGAGAAGAAACTATCACTGGAGGCAATTAGCCTCCACACTCTTTTGAGCACTTCTGCCAAAAAGGGGCTGGAGAATTGGAATGGCAGCTGGAGGCGGGGGTGCAGCAGGTCAAGGAAGAGTTACTTTACTTGTTTGAAAGACTGGTAATGAATGCTGTGGCACTGGAGGATCAGCACTGGACTGAGAACCACAAGGTCAGTAGTTTAAACCCACCAGCAGCTGCTTGGAAACCCATAGCACGTAACAACAACAATGTTGCATCATACGTACCCACTGATGAGAGCAACTGAGTCAATGCAAAGGGGAAAATGGAGGTTTCAGGAGACAGAGGGGATGGACCCAGGGTTATTGTTCAGTGAAATAAGTGAGACAATGAACTGAGTGAGAGTGTGTGTGGACCATGCCAGAGGTCTGAGGAACAAAGAGGAGTGGCATTTCCTTTTAGATGTGGAAGGAAATTCACTGTAGAAATAGGGTAGGATGCTGGGCCCTGAACATCTGTGTTCTCACCTCAAAGGGACCAGTGAGCACAGGTGTGAGTTTTACTCCCAGTGGTAGAGAGGTGGAGAGAGGAATGGGGCCTGAAGGCACAGGAGTGCTTCAGTGGTGGATCCTGGGATGTGAGCAAGGCACAGGTGGACAGTCGACCTGTGACTGGACAGACAGCACATGCCTCCGAGACAAACGGTGACATCTAAATAGACACTGCAGACTGGAGCTCGGCACAGGGTGAGTGTTAATCTGCTGACTTTGATCCTTAGGACTGTGGCAATATGAGAAAAGTGTCCTTGTTCTTAGGACACAGACATTAAAGTAGTCAGTGGGGAAGGTACACGAGGTCTCCATCTGCTTCTCAAATGACCAAAAAAATAGGTTTACTACAAATATATATATAAAAAAAGGAGAAATACAGAAGAAACAGAGAATAATGGTCACAGATGCAAACAACTAGTGAATTTGTGTGGAAGGCTTATAAAAAAACTTACAGGGCTCCTCATATAATTCTTGTAATTTTTCTGTAAGTCAGAAGTTATGTAAAACAAAAAGCTACAAAAACAATATCAACACACCACTGTGGGACCAGCAGCAGGCATCTATGCTCCTTCCCCTTGCCATAATAGGAGACCTAAAGACTTTTATAAGCCCTGAGCTTCCTCTGCTCCAGCCAGGCTGACCCCTCCCTTTCCACATGCTCACTGGCTGTGACTCCTCAGAACCGCATCGTCATCACGTCCTCCACCAGTCCTAGCCCAGCCTTCATCAGCACCAGACACCAACCAGGTCCTACCTGGTCCTGTGTGTTTGAGGATAAAGTTTTCGTCATCAAACTTCTTCCCATAGATGGACTTGCCCCCGGTGCCGTTGTGGTTCGTGAAATCACCACCCTGGCACATGAACTGGGGGATGATGCGGTGGAAGCTGCTTCCCTTGAAACCAAAGCCCTTCTCATGGGTGCACAGGCAGCGGAAGTTCTCTGGGTGGAGAAAGACAGAGGCACTCAGGTTAAAAAACACCTAACTAGAGAGTTAAACTTCAGCTCTCAGAATCTAAAAATATACATCCAACTGTAATTTAAGTTAAATGTTGAAGGGTGGCTTTGCCACACGAGTAGACTGAGTGGACCACAGGACAGAATAGGAAGTCCAGAAAAAGACCCAGGTAGGTATGGAAATTAAATATCACATAAAGGTCAGCATCTTAAACCACTGGAGAAAAGATGAGTTTATTTTACAAAATGGTGTTGGAACAAATGAATAAACATTCCAAAAAAAGATCAAATTGTATCACACCTCAGCCCCCACAGCAAAAATAAACTCCAAATGGATCATAGATCCAAATGTAAAATATTTTAAAGACTAGAAGACAGAGTGAATTGGAGTCCTCTATAGCCTGGGTGTAAGAAGATAACTCTACTTATTACTTAAATTCTGAACAAAACTAAAAACAAAACAAAAAAAACAGATGAAAAGAAAACTATATAAAAAGAAAAAACATTTGCATGAAATGAAATTCTGATGGATGTCCCAACATGGATGAGTCTTGCGAACGTTGTTGTTGTTAAGTGCCGTTGAGTTGATTCCAACCCATAGCAATCCTGTGTAAGGTTTTCCAAGAAGCAGCTGGTGAGCTTGAACCACCACCATTGCAGTTCAAATGACTTTGCAGTCTGAAGCATTAGCCCACTGTGCTACACCAGGACTCCTTATGTATTATGGACTGAGCAAAATAAGTAAACACAAGGTGGCTGGCTTCAAAAAGTTCATGAAAAGAAATTCCATTATTTTAATTACAATTTTTCCCACAGTATATTTTCCCTCTCATATACTGATGTTCTTTGGAACCACAACTCTCACAATGGGGAAGTGAAACAAACACAGCAAAGAGACGGCAAGGGACAGCCCTATGGTATCAGACTGGAGTTAATATTATTAGCAGGAAATCCTACTTTGAAAAAAATAAATGTAAATACACACACATACATTGTGACAGCCCAGCAGACACACCTTAATTTCTCATTTTACTTCCTACCCCCAAGCTGCTCCTCTAACACCCTATACAAAGGAACAGAGGCTACTTGGAGAAATGGCTGATTCCAGAGTCAGAACAAGGCAAGTAAGTACAAGACACTCCTTCCTGCATCAGCATACTTACTGCATCACAAATTTAGGAAATGCTCAAAAGCAAAATTTTTTTTTTTTTTTAAATACTGTTGAGTCACTTCTGGCCCATAGTGACTCCATGTAGGGTTTCCAAGGAGCGACTGGTGAGCTTGATCCGCCAACCTTGTGGTTCAAACCAACTTTATAGTCCAGTTCACTAACCCACAGCACCACACCAGGACTGGGAACGTCAAATGGATACAGGAGCAAGCTTGATGGAGCTCCCAATGATAGCCAAGCCTAAAACAACCTGAGCAAATGATCACTGAAAGATTATAGTGGATTATAACACACTGAATAAATAAGATACACGAGTCCACACTAAGATACAAATTATTCACACAAAACAAAGGGGAAGAAAGAAGAGAACATAACCAAATGCTACCTAAAATAACAAGGGGTAAGTCAAAAAGTATTGTTACAAACCCATAGAATCAAACCTTTATTCAACAAAAATATCAAAATGTGAATTCCTTCTCAACGTATCTCCTGTCTAAATAGCTTCCGAAGATGGTGTTTCCAGTTCTCTTAAACCTTCTCCAAAGAATTCTTCACTCCTTGACTGAAGCCACATCAAAAAAGCAGTTTTGCCTTCCTTCAGGGACTCCAATTGTGTTTATTTTCATTGTTCCTTGAGTTTCAATGACAAAAAGAAGTCTGAATGGGTAAGATCAAGGCTGTAGGGTGGCTGGGGTAATGTTACCCAATGAAATTCTTGTAGGACAGCCCTCACTACCCTCAAAGAATGAGCAAACGCAGTGTTGTCATGGGAAAAAAAATTCCTTGGCCCAACTTTCCTAACCTTCATGTCCTCAATGCGGTTTTCCTTTTTCTTAAACTTCTTCCTAATAAACTCCTGTGATCACCTTGTATCCTTCAAGAAAATCCATCACGATGAACCCTTTGAAATCCCCAGTCACCATAACTTTCTGAACTGCCTTGAATTTAAGTGGCTCAGCAGAAGCCACTATTTTAATTGGACCTTTTTTTGAGAAAAAACAAAAAACCACCCCCCCAACTTTTTATTGTGAATAGAGTGAAGGTTTGTAGAGCAAGTTGTTAAGTTTTATATTCAACAAATCATTCTTTGCTTCATTACAATGATTGCAAGCCCCACTGTGCACCAACAGTTAGCAGTATTTACCTCTAATTACTTTAATTACTGTATTCCTCCGTGTCTCACCTTTCCTCTGCTAACTTCCCACTTGTTGTATATTACCTGCTCTGTGACGCATGTTAACACGTGTCCATCATCTAGCCCATGAATAATTTTCCGTCTTCCCCACCTCCTAAATATCAGACTGTTTCCTTTAGTAAAACCTTTTCTTAACCTTTCACAACACTAGTCAAACACAGTATTTGTCCTTCATGATCAACCAATTCTACTCAGAACAATGTCCTCCAGGTTCATCCATGCCACGAGGAGCTTCGAAGACTCATTGGTATTCTTCAATGTTGTGTAGTATTCCATTGTGTGTATGTACCAAAGTTTAACCATTCTTCTGCTGATGGGTATCTAGGCTGTCTCTATCCTTTTGATATCTTATAGGCAGCATATTGAAGGATCCTGTTTTCCTATCCAGTCTGCTGTTTCTTGACTGATGCATTTAATCCATTTACATTCAGTGTAATAATCTATAGGCATGAATTGACTGCTGTCATTTTTCTGTGTGTGTGTGTGTGTGGTGGTGCTGGTTTCTTTGTTCCACAGGTTCTCTATGCTGAGCTCATTTTGTTTGTGAGTTTTCTTTTCATTTTCATCTCTGTTGTGCTACTAAGAGCCATCAAGCCTACTGTGCTATATTGTTTATTAAATCTGATTTTCCTTTTTTTGTTGTTATTTAGATGTGCAGGTACATTAATTTTCTTTGGTGTTACCCTGTAATTTATTAATTTTCCTCCCCCAATTTAAAATGGTCTGTTTTATCTTGAAATCTACTTGACTTCCTAGCCATTTGAAAATTTTTTATCTACACTATTCCCTCTTTTTACTTTGTAGTTGACATTATAAATTGATACCGCTGGTTCTCTATTTTCAGTCTTCTAGGTTTGTTTGACTTTAAATACTTCTTTATCTGAACTGAGTTCTGGGTGGTGTCATGTATGGTCCTCTCAGGTTGTCTGTTATTGTTGTTTCTCAGGCCAAAGAAAACCCTTTAGCATTTTTGGTAAAGTTGGTCGGTCACTACAAATTCTTTTAATTTCTCTTTATCAGAAACATCCTAATTTTGCCACTGTTATTTTAGGGACAGTTTTGCTGGGTATATGATTTTTGGTTGGTGATTTTTTTCTTTCAGAATTTGTATGTCATTCTACTGTCTTTTTGCCTGCATGATTTCTGCTGAGAAATCAGAGCTTCGTCTTACTGGCTCTCCTTTGTAGGTAACATTTTGTTTTTCATGAACTGCTCTCAGCATTCTTTCCTTGTCTTTGACTTTGGAAAGTCTGATTACAATATGTCTTGGTGATTTTCTTTTGGGATCTATCCTGTTGGGGGTTTGTTCAGCTTCTTGTCTTTCGTAATGTTAGAGATGTTTTCTTCCAAAAACTCTTGGACAATTATCTCTGTGCTTTTTATTCTCTTCTTGTTCTGGAATTCTGGTCTCCTCTAAGTTATTCCTCTTCATGGTGTGCCACATAACTCTTAGTCTTTCTTCTAATTTTTCATTATTTTTCTGATATTTCTTCCTGTTCTTGTTAATATCATTGAGCTGGTACTGAGTCATAGCAACCTTATGCACAACAGAAGGAAACACTGCCTGGTTCTGTGCCAACCTCATAATTGTTGCTATGGTCGACTGCTGCTGCTACCATGACAATCCATCTCATTGGAGGTCCTCTTCTTTTTTGCAAACCTTCCACTTTACCAAGCATGATGTCCTTCTCCAGGGATTAGTTCCTCTCAATACTATGTCCAAAGGATGGGAGACAAAGTCTGGCCACCCTGGTTTTCAGACAGCATCCTGGCTGTACTTCCAATATAGATTTGTTTGTTCTTTTTGTGGTCCATTGTTTTTAAATGCCATCAAGTTGGTTCCGACCCATTGTGACCCTGTACAGGATTTCCAAGGAGCAGTTGGAGAACCTGAACTACCAGTCTTGCAGTTTGAGCTAACTTTGCAGTCATTAATCAACAATGCTACACCAGGACTCCATGGTACTTTTAATATTCTCCTCCAACACCATTTTTCTTCTAGCATACTAGTATTGAGAGATTTATTTTCAGGATCAGTAACTCAGGCTTTCATTGGTACAAATATACAACTCTTCCCTTTCAATGTATTGTTTATTTCTGAAATTGTAATATTAATCTTCTGAATTTCTAATTGCAGGTTTTGTATTGCTTCAAAATTTACATTTAGTTTGTCTGTTTGTTCTGTAGTGTTTCCGGAACTCTTCGTTTTTTCACTGTTCTTCTTGCTTTCCTCAATCTTTCTGTCAATCCTTTGAAGGTATCTAAATATCATTCTTTTTCAGTTATTTCCATTACCTTTTCTTCCTCAAAAATGTTTTCTGGCTATCTTGGTTGGTTGTTTGAGCCATTCTCTCTTGTTTTTTGTGTGAGCTAAAATAGTCTGTTTTCTCCAGGGCACTATGGGGTTGTCATATTTGCATTGAATTGATTGTATGTTGATTTTCTCTCAGGTTCTTACTAACTGTCTCCAGTGGATGTAGTGAGAGAATGGATCTATTCTTGTTCCTGCAGCTCAGTTTAGGATGGGTTGGCTGGCGTTGCCTGCTGCCTATTCTTGGCCATACGTGGAGCTACACAGTGTAAGGGCACAGTCACTCTGTCCTGTAAGGTGGGTAGGGGGAGATGAAGACGGGAAATGAGAAATAGAAGAAAAGAAGGAAAAACAAAAGTGGAGAAAAAAAGGACAAAATTCAAGGAGAAATAATAAACAAGCCAAAGCAATAAAACAAAAAATAGTGCAGTTGTTGGACCTGGAGAGGAGAAAACTCTGGGCGGCTCCTGCAAGCCATGGAGCTCACAAGGTGGGTGTAGGAGGAATGCGACAGCAAAGTTCTTATTGTCCTCAGGGCACTCAATCAGGAAGTAGTTCATGGAAGCCCTTGATGGAGCTGTTTTCAGTTCCGGTTAGGACCATAAAGCAGCTGAGGGCAGGGTGACTGGTTAAATACTGGTCTGGTGGCTCTGTGGGTTCTGTAGGTCTGGAGCCAAGTCCAACTGAATCCAGACACCAAATTTACACTGCAGGATCTTGTGTCATGTGACTCTGGACTCCCAGAGAGCAGGGTCTGAGCTGGTGATGGATGAGGGTGGGAGCTGGTCACCCCTCTGTTCACCAGGGGAGCGTGGGGAAAAAAGAAGGAATCACACCTTTCTAATTGCCTGTATGAATCTGCTCTGCCAAGCCACCTTCTGTCGACAAAGTTGCTCACAAGATGGTCACATCATGTCTGGCCAACCATTTGCCAGTCTCCATCTCTCGCCATCCCTGCTCAGCTTCTCCTCCCAGCAAGCACTCAATCTACTTCTCTAACTTCTCCGAAGTTCAGGGTTCCCGAATTTTCATGTGTCTGTTTCATTTGGTCTCCTGTATCTTTGTTGTAAACTCCTGGTGTAGCACTGTAGGATCAGCACTGGACTTCGAACCACAAAGTTGGCAGTTCAAACCTACCAACTGCTCCCTGGAAACCCTATCCAGGGTCCCTATGAGTTGGAACTGACTCAACAGCACTTAACAAGAAGACTCTTTGTTGAAAAGGATCTGTGTAGTATATCTGCCTAGTCCACCACCTTGCCCGAAGTCTCAAAAAAGTGGACCTATATATATTTTTTGAAGGCACCCTAGGGAGATGAAGACAAAAGTATTACTGAAAGAACTTGTCCATACCCACGGATTGCAGGGACATGTTTAAACACATGTTTGGAATAAACCTGTGCATGTATGAATAAGACATTGTAGCAATACTTTTTCACTTAACCTTTGTAGATGTACAATGCACTGTCTACAGAACTTAAATTAGCATCATTATCCAAAAGTTTGATCAAATGACACAGGAGCCTGTATAACATGACATCAAATCAATGAACCCATTTTACAACAAAAGAGGTGTGCAGCCAGCACCACTCCTGTTGTACACCATCCAGACATGACACAGAGGTGGACAAGGCCTTTGAAGGTGCACCTGAGGCAGCAGCTTAGAAATGGCATCCCGTGAAGAAGGACACAGTATACGCACTCAGCCAGTGACCATTACAATGCTGTGTCCTGGGGGGGCGGGCAGAAACTACAAAATGCTAGAGTGGCGCTGCTTACCATTTCTACTTCCATTCCCACAACTTAAGGCTTGGTGAGCCTAGAGGTCCTGGCTCCTAGAGGGTACGCTTTCACCAATAAAGACAACCCAAATCTTATCAAATGTTAGATGCTGATTGATCACTTCAGGTTTCTTGTACCAAGGGACAAGCAGGTAAAAAAATGAGCTTTCATCTCTGTTGAGGGAAATGACCTAGATCACCACCATCAGGTCGGTCTGAATGTGTTTGGTACCCAGAGGATCCACTGGGGCAACTATAGGTCCTCTCCTGTCACAGAAGCACAGCAGCCAAGACCTGAGAAAGGCCCAATGAACAGGAGCTCACGGCCCCTCAGACAAAGGTTTATGCTGCTCCACCAGTAAGTCACTGCGATCAGCAGAACCAGCTGAGGGTGAGAGGAAGTACAAACAGGTACTAGAGAAGAGATGGTTCTGAGACCAACAGCAGTAATGTAGGCTGTAGTTTCCTCCATAAATATATACAGATAACAAGACTAACACGGGGCAAAGATTTGGTCCCGTAAAGATCTGCTGCCTTGGAAACCCTATACAGGGTTGCTATGAGTTGAAACTGCCTCCACAGCACTTAACAACAACAACAAAGAGCCCCCTAAGCAGAGTCCTAGAAGAGCTATTTTCAGGTGAAGTGAACTTACTAGATGAAGCAAGTGAGTCGACTGACCTAAGGAGAGGGCTGTAGTGGATGCTGTGGTAAGCCATTTAGATGCCCTTCAAGACCCAGACCCTCACTCCTTCAGCTTCCAGGCATGCTGGCTACTGCCAGCTCCTAGCTGAGCCCTGCATTAGGACTGCCTCACCCAAGGCTACACTCCTCCTGGGAGACAGCCTAAGTTCAGTGGCTGGTCCATGCCTCAATTCAGGACAACACTGAAGGGCCATCCAAGCTCCCGAGCTCCCCATGGGACAGCACAAGAGGTGTGTAGTCAGCACATGAAGCTGTGATCCACCATGCCTGTTGTACACCATCCAGACATGACTTTCTCTTCCCAATCTTGCTTCCTCTAGTCTCTTGTGTTATTTCTGAGATCACTCAATTAATTTCTTGTAGGAAAAGCCCCATGAATCTATTTCCTACAGAAATTTATGCAAAACACACTCAAACTCAAAACAAAAATAAAAAACAAGTAGTAGTAACGCATGCGTATTTTTGAAATATGGCAATAACAAAATAATCAGCTAAATAAAATGAATGTTGCCTCAGGCAAGGCAGGAAAAAATGATGACGCTGGGAGAAGAACAGCATGTTCCGTAACAAACTTAAGAGAACTATTATTCTTTAAACTATGTGCAAATAATTCTGATAACATTCTTTAAAAAGCTTCATTGACTAACGTTATGGAATGACTTGTGCGGAAATTGTCAAATGGAAACTCAACTTGCTGTGTAAACGTTCACGGAAAACACAACACACTATATATATATAAAAAAAAAGAGATGACAATACAAAAAGAAAAACACTAGCCTGAAACAAAGAAACAGAAAGATTATGAGCAAGAAAGATAAGCATGAACATTTATGAGAACAGGAAAATCACATAACTGTCAGTAGTTACCTCTGGGAGACGGATTCTAGACAGTGGAGAAAAATTTAGCCTTCAATGGGAGAAAAATTTAGCCTTCAATTTATAATCTTAAAAATAGTTAATATTCTACTGGAGACACCTTCTTAACAAAATGATCAAAGTTAACATTAGACATGAACCAGAGATCATGTGCTTCATTAATCAATATAAGGAAAAACTGGTATTCCTGCCAAAACACATAACCTAAGCTTAACCATGCAAAATCACCAGGTAAGTCCATATGGAAGGGCAATCTTAAAATGAACTGGGCTGCCCTCTTCAAAAACGTCAGCATCAAGACAATAAGAAGCTGAGTAACAATTACAGATAAAAGTAAAGAGACCCTATAACTCAATGCAATGCGTGAATCCTATGGGGAAAAAATTGCGAAAATTATTATAATAAAGGGTAATACTGGGACAACTGGTGAAATGTGCATATGGCCCCAACTTATCAATGCTAAGTTTTCTAATTTTGATAGTTGTAAAGAAATAGTCTTGCTGTTAGGAAACATAACTGAAGTATTTAGGAGTAAAGGAGAATAATGTCTTCAACTGCCTTTCAAATGGTACAATTAAAACTTAATGTATAAACTGTTGTTAGCTGCCGTGAAGCCAGTCCGACTCATGGGGACCCCAAGCACAACAAAACAAAAGGCCCAGTCCTGTGCCATCCCCATGATCAGCTGTAGATGAGACTGGTGTGATCCACAGGGTTTTCAATGGCTGACTATTCAGACAAAGAGAAAAATGAAGTCCTGATGCTTGCTATAATGTGGAAGAGCCATGACAACAATCTGCTGAGTAAAATAAGTCAGAATAGGCAAGTATTGTGTGATCCCATTGATACAAAATGCCCAGAACAGACAGGTGTATAGACACCAAAGCTCATCTGTGGTTACTGAGGGGCGAATACCATACTTACGTGACACTGATCTTCTATCTAAACATGATGAAAAAACAGGAGAAAGAGTATGGGTTATGGTTGAACATGATAAATGTGATTAATGTCACTGAACTGTATATGTGAAGATGTTGAAATGGCAAATGATTGTGCATATATATCTACAAGAAAAAAGTGTGTAAGTACACAAACTTGTATATATGCACACAAACATAAACACAGACAGATGTGTATGTATGTGTATATATGTATCTATGCACACAAACCTATATATAGACAGATGTGTATAAAGAGATTGACAGCATGATGGCAACGGGTCAATGAGTAAATAAGTAAAGGATATATATGTGACCCTTATACTACTCTCATAAGGAGCTCTGGTAGCGTAGTGGTTACGAATCGGGCTGCGAACCTAAAGGTCAGCGGTTCGAAACGACCAGCTGCTCCGCGGGAGAAAGATGAGGCTTTCTACTCCCGTGAGGATTTATACCCTCGGAAACCCTGTACAGGGTCGCTATGGGTCGGAACCGACTCGACGGCACGTAACAACAACAACATACTACTCTCATAGTTTTCCTCTAAGTTTGAAAATACACCAAAATTTTTATAGTACCAGAAAAAAGAAAAGAAAGTCAACCCAAAAGGTAATTTTCAATTGCTTACTCTTTCTAGTGGTTCTAGAACTCCAACACTGCCTGCTCTGCCTCCACGTTACTAGATGCTGAGATCTGAGGTGGCTGAAATGGATTCAGGAAGAAATAGTGTCAAGGGCCCAGCATTCGTACCTTCCTCCTCAGCCTGCTTACCACCGGCCATCCTGACCCAGGATCTTACTCACCTACTGTCATGGGAACGACGTCAGAACGCAGGAGCATCTGGATGCGGCCAGCTGGTTTGTTTCCAATCTTAATGTCCATGTACACCTGAGGATTTGACCGGGCCTTTTTTGCTGTGGGCTCTCCCTAGGTGCATAAGAACTTACTAAGTTATTAAGAGCACTCTGCCTTCCCAATTCTTCTGAACATACATCCAGAACACAAGTGAACACGCTGGGATTCCTCTCTGTGAAGAGGCACGGGAAGGTGCTGACAGGGAGGATCTTGGTCCCTGACGGGGCTGGAGAAAACAGGGGACACAGCCAATGCACCTAACTGGACATCTAGTGACAGAAGACTTCACGACCATCAAATATGAGCCCTATCCCCCATAGGCATGTAGTCTCTTCAAGTGCACCTTAGACACCTTACTTCCCCCTGTCCTGAAATCACAGAAAGTGTTTCTGGCCCACAACTTTGAAACCCTAGTCCAATCCACCCAGCAAGCCCCAGTAAACCACTTCCTCTCTGTTTAACCCTGCATGCTCACAACTTGGTCACAATGGAAGCATGGAGGGTGTCAATGCTCAGAAGACAAAGGAGAAGCCTGGTTTTATGCTTTAAGTGGACAAGGCTAGTCAGAGAATGAATAGAATACTCAATACCAATCCTCCCACTTACTTGTCCTGGACCTCTTTGTAGCCTGAAATAATAGTTCAACATACTAATACACTGAGCCTGTCAAGCCAAGTAAAGAGTTCGATAAGAAGTAGAATGGCCTGCGCCCTTAAGGACTTGGCTGTCTAGTGGGGAAGGGACGGTCACAAATGGGAAAGACAACTCAGACCCTGGAGTATGTATACAGCCTTGCTTCAAATCTCATCGCCACTACTTACTAAGTGTGTAATGCTGGACAAGTTATTAATCTCATTGTGGTCTAATATCCTCCACTGGAAATGGAGCTAACAACAGTACTTAACTCAAAGGATTATAATTAGGATTGACAGTGCGTCGGGGACCCGCCTCGACATTGGGGTTCGGTTCACTAGGAGAGGATACCTGACGGTGATTCATATATATCAAGAATACACAGAAAGAGACAAAGAGAGAGACAAAGAGGCACCCCAAAGCCAGGGTGGATACATCACTGGTGGGCAGGCCTGGGAGTACAGGCATCGTGGCCTCTGCAGGCAGCAACTCACTGCCCTGCAATCTTTACCGCATGCCTTCCAGCCAGTAATGCACTGCCATCTTTACTCCATGCCTGCCAACCAGCAATGCACTGCCAACTTTACTCCATGCCTGCCAACCAGTAATGCACACCTGGGGAGGCCCGGGCCTCTGCTTTATTCAGGGGAGGAGCTTCACATCAAGCTGGGAGGGACTTAGGCAAGGTACAGCTAACATCAGTACTTTTCCAGACATCCAGGTAACTTTACATCCTACTTCGTGGTTCGAATCCCAGGCTAGCAACTTGGATTCTCAGGCTCAATAAACATATCTATAGCCCCTGAGCTCAGCTGGGGGAAGGTGAGAGATAAAGACAAAAGCTTGGGCGGAGTCCTGCTGCTTCGGCTTCCTGAGCCAGGTCTGCAGGAGGACTCCAGACGCCCAGGTGAATGGGCTGCACCTGGAAAAGGATTAGGGAGGATGGGTTCTTTGTCTATGGAACAAAGAACTGTGAAGTAGCTAAGATATTTTTAGTTAATCCTTTGGAGAAAGGCTTAACCTTACAACCTTTAGTCTCAGCTTTAGGAAAATATCACATTTATCTGTGGATTGTCAAAGGCTCCAGTGTATTAATTTAATATATATACCTGAATATTAATATGAAAGCAATTTGCCATTAACTGCCAGTGGCCTCATTTGTTACACTCGGCCCTAGAGGGCCTCGAACCTCTGACTAGTCTTGCACGGTCTGCATCACTGGTGGTTGTGTGCTGTGGAGTTGGTTCTGACTCATAATGACCCTATATAAGGTTGCTGAGGCTGTAAATTTTTACAGGAGCAGAAAGTCTCATCTTTCTTCTGCAGAGCAACTGGTAAATTCCAACTACTGACTTTGTGGTTAGCAGCCCAGCTTGTAATCCACTACACTACCATGGTTCCTTGTAATTAAGATGAAATATTTGTAATGCAACCAGAAAACAGTCTGTAGCATCAAACAGATATTACACTCATCTCACTTATTTGGAGGATTCAGAATGGTTTTCTGGAGAAGAAGGTAACTGAGCTTTGAGAAATGAGCAGGAGTTAGTCATGTAAAATCAGGTGAAAAGGGCATTTTAGGCTGAGGAACTGCTTATGCAAAAACAATGAGATATCTAGGGATCTATGAACTCTGATTTCCAGAGTGTAAACTGGGATGATACGTGGTGAGACGGGCAGGGGTCAGAACATGGAGAACCCTTCTGCCCCCTTTGTTAGAGGTGAACTCAATACTATAGCTGCAGAGAGCCCCTGGAATATCTGAGGAGAGTGACTAAATAGGACCTGTGGTTTGGAAAGCACTCTCCGGCTGCTAAGGAAAGGAAGACAGGTCAGTTAGAAAGCTACTATAATCATTCAAGGGACAGATGATAGGGCCTAAGCTAAGTCAACAGTGGCAGGAACAAAGAGGAATGGAGAACTTCAGAGAAAATCAGCAACATACAGCAATGCATGAGCTATGAATTACAATGAGGGGTCTAAGACAGTGGGGATTCTGATTTGAATGACTACAAGATTGGACACAGAGGAATACCAAAGTAAAAGGAAGTGGGGAAAACCATTTGGGACATGCTTTGTTTACAGTCCTGGTGATATATGCAGGCAGAAATGTGTGAACTTCAAGAGAGAGGCTGGGGCAAAGGACAGAGAGAAGGAAGTCATTTGCATGAGTGGCTGTGACAACCTCAGACATGAGACAATGGTGGCAGAGCCACAGGAGGAAAACGTGGAGGGAGAGGAGCTGAGGGCTAAGGACGGCACTTAGAGAAATACCACTGTTCACAGGTGGACAAAAGAGGAAGAGCCCCTGAATTATCTTGAGAAGCAATGGTTAGGTGGTGTACTGAGAAGCCGGAGAAAGGGCAGAGGCAGGGAGAGCCTTCAACCTGTCCAGAGACTGAGGAGAAAGTGCCTCATCCTGATTCTGCCTTCCTGCAATCAAGGCAAGGATAGGAAGACATGAGTCTTGGCCAAAGTCTTCACTGAGGAAAAAGGAAGGGTCAGAAGTGTGATGACAATGGTGATGAGGATTACTCATGATCCTTTCTTATCTCAGGCCCTCCCCCTTGTTCAACATGACCACAAAATCAATACCAAGCACACACAAAGCCCTACAAAGACACGTTTGTATTCATAGCCAGACAGAGCTTCCCTGGATGGGAAGCACCAGCCTTTGCTCTGGAAGCACAGTCCTCAAACTTACCTCCTGGGTTTCTGCTGTGGGAGGCCCTGACCCTTCTTCCTCTTTATTCTCTTCCAGAGTCTTCCCCGAAAACTTCTTCAACCAGTCATCATCGGACCAAACTGGAAGGAAAGAATCAAACACATGGTAAGAAAGTCAAGCTATCAGCCAACTGCTAAGTAGCTCTGTATATTTTTTCACAGCTTTGGTCAGCAAAATGGAACATACTATTAGGTACAGTCGGAAATTCCCCCTTAGAGAAAATCCCAAAGGAATAGAAAGTTCTCACTGGAAAAAGTCCACCTTAAAGTTCAGCTCTCAGCAGAGGTGAATGAAAGACAGTAGGCCTTAGACAAGCTAAAAGGGATGCCCAAGCCCCGGTCTTTCTCCAGCTGGAGGGAGCTAGTCTAGGTCTGCATCCGCAGGGTAGTAACGCCTCTAGCTCCTTGGAGTGGCTGCATCCCCTCCTCCATGCAAACCTCTCTCTACCCTGTCCATCTTAGCACCACAGCAGGAAGTAAGATGGTGAGGAAAACACAACACAGGCTTAAGTGGAGGAGGACCTGATGGAGGATCTGGGGTACTCCACTCACCTGGTCTAGAGGAACCTTCCTTAATTCTCATTGGCTTGGCCAAATTGACACGAATTGTCCGCCCAAAGAGTTCAGATTCATTCTGAAAGATTGAAATACAATTCATTTTCTCTTCTTAAACTCCATATAGTTAAAAGAGTCACTTACTTCTGAGAGGCCTGAGACCTACTTTATTTATAATTAATTCCACGTATGAGACTCTGTGCCCCATAACAGCAGGCCAAGCACAAAACAAAACCACAAAGAAGCTCTGAGCCACTTTGATTACTACCAGCAACAGGAAGGCTTGCGTTGGCCTGATCTTTGGATTTCAGTTCAGGGCTTCCAGATATTTTAAGTGTAAATGCAGTTACCAGGTACCTGAGTCCACGTGAAAAAGCCAAACAGTTATTTTGGTGACAGAGTAGCTAACAGAGAACGTGGAGTGAAGTGTAGGACTAACTTCACCACCAGTTATTACCTAAGAATAACTTGTACCAGGAAAAGACAAGTAAACAGAATACATTTTTAAAAATTTATAAAGGTGGTAGGCCTTTTCACGTAAACTACAAAATTAAAGAATATGATTCCTTAATTTATTTAATAAGATTTAGACTAAAATTATAGCTATGCCCTTGTTCTTAGAAATAAGGACATATCAGGTCCTACTTTTATTTCTAGCAGTTAAAGAAACATTTGAATGAGAGCATGAAATGATATTCTTATTTCATATTTAGTCATGAAGATCATAAAGATAAAAAAGAGGGCAAAACATTGAAGGACCACACTCAAAAGGTATCCACATCCTACTCTCCCGAAACCATGACTATGTTATAGTACATGGCAAGAGGAAAATAAGACTGCAGAAGAATTAACTTTGCTATCTGGCTGACCTTAAAATACGATTATCCTGGATTAGCTGGTTGGGCCCAATGTAATCATAAGGGACCTCTAATTATGGAAGAAATAACAAAAAACCACACTCGTTGCCACTGAGTCAATTGCAACCCCTAGTGATCCTAAGGACAGAGTTGAGAATGTGCAAGAGGCTGCAGTAAAGTTAGTTTTAGGTTGATGCAAAGTGGGAAAGACTTGACAAGCCACTGTTCCCTTCAAAGACACAAGAAGCCACTGGGAAAGTCAGAGAAGCAGATTCTCCTTTCAAGCCTCCAGAAGAAAATGCCAACCTCGATCTTAGCCTACGAAGACCTATTTTGAATTCCTGGTCTCTATAACTGTAAGGTAATAAGTCTACTCAGTTTTAAACCACCAAAATTGTAATCCGTTAAAGCAGCAATCAGGTTTTGACAATGTTCCCAATGATTTCTCAAGGTCTTTAAAGTCATTTTCTTGAGAAGCAGCCACCTGATTAATGTTCTTAGATGTCTCCCTCAGCTGTCCTTTAGACTGACTCTGTGAGGCCTCCCTTTTCAATGGCTTTTTTTGAGCACATCCAACTACAACAGCTCTCCATCACCACTTTCACAACTTCATGAAACTCTACTTCTTTAGCGAAATTCACAATTTTACTTTGCAATCAGTTTCCACCCAATTTGCATGATACTACCTTAGACTGTTGTTGTTAAGTGCCATAGAGTCAGTTCCAACTCACAGAGATACTGCACTGGGTTTCCAAGGAATAGCTGGTGGGTCCGAATCACCAATCTTGTGGTTAACAGTCCAATGTTTATCCACACCAAGACTCCCGCCCTAGATTGCTGTTGTTGTTGTTAAGTGCCATGAGTTGGTTCCGACGCATAGCGACCCTGAAGCTGGTGGGTTTGAACTGCTGACCCTGTGGTTTGCAGTCCAATGCTGATCCTGCAGTATCACACCAGGAGTCCACACCTGCCCCAGATTATGAATCAGGAAACTATAAAAATCTCCACAGTACATATTTTAGTCTTTGCAAGCCACATGCAGTCTCCCTGCCACATATTCATGCAGGTTCCCTGCTATATATTCTCCTTCATCATTTTTTTTCTTTTTTTTAAAAAAAGATCCTTAAAAAACACCCAGCTCACAGACCATTCCAAAACACAAAAACAGTGCACAGGTTGTGGGATGGTTGTAATACAAACCATAGTTTGCTGATCCCTGCTACAGACATCAAACAGTCAGGGAGAAGGGACAAGATAGGAGGCTGGGAATTATGCTCATGTGAAATGAGGAGCGATATCTGTATGGTAGAAACTGAAGTCTGGATGAGGGTCCCTGGTACTATAACGTAGCACTAAACAACGGATTTTAAAAAAACGCACAAAAGTTTCAGGCATACCATGTTGTCGATAGCTGCTGCAGCATCCTGTCAAAAAAATTAAGGGATAAGTTCATAATCACAACTTATTCATTATGGAGTTAGTGTTTAAATAAGACTCAACAGCTCAGCATAGGAAATAAGACAGTTCTCCTTCCTACCTAGATTAAATATATTTAACAAAGACTGTATACTGACTGCCTGTGGGAGCTGGTAGTATGGATTTCCATCCAGGTGAAGGGAGACTATACATGGGGAACAGGCATTAGCAATACCAGGAACAGCTTTGTCTCCATTCTCACTAGATAGGGCGAACTTTAAAACAACCCTAGCAGCCATTCCTTTAACCAGCACTTTCTGTCTCTGAGGTTGCCGTCATCCTGTCCAGAAACCCATACAAATGGAGAATGGCACCTTTTATAACCAGTGACAATGGTGACAATAGTCAAATACGAAACATGGAAAATGTCTTACCTCTGCCAACTCAAATTCAACAAAGGCAAATCCTCGGTGTTTTTCTACAAAACAAAAATGAACCATTACTATGTGGCACAATAGAGGAAGCATGCCCTCTCCAGATGTCATTCTGTTGTTGTTGTTAAGTATTTAGAAAGCAGCAAAATCTGATTTTGAGAACTCCCAGTAAGATGGTGTACTAGGCAGATGCACTACGGGGCCCCTCTACAACAATGATGTTGTTGTTGTTGTTGTTGAGTGCCGTGGAGTCGGTTCCGACTCATAGCGACCCTGCACGAGAGAACAAATAAAACAGACACAGATGAAAATCCAGGAGCCCTGAATTTTAGAAGAAAGGTTAGAGAAATAGACTGAGTACTTGCTGGGAGAAGCTGAGCAGGAATGGTGAGAGAGGGAGACTGACTGGTGACCCAACAGACAGTCAGACGAGGCCATCTTGATCCTTGTGAGCAACTCTGTCAACAGAAGATGGCCTGCAGAGCAGAGTCATACAGGTGACAGGAAAGGTATTTTTTTTTCCATGCTCCCCTAATGACCAAAGGGGGTGGCCAGCTCCCACCCTCATCTACCTCCAGCACAGTGTCTGCTCTCTGGGAGTTTGGAGTCAAGCCAGTGTGAGGCGGGGGCTGACTGCAAGGCTTTGGTACACTGTTTTGGTGCCTGGATTCAGGTGGGCCTGGCTTAGAACCTATAAAACCCACACAGCCACCAGACCAGCATTTAACCAGCTACCCTGCCTCTAGCTGCCTGGTGATCCTAACAGACACTGAAATAAAGAGCTCCATCAAGGGCCTCCCTCCACGGAATACTTCCAGATTAAGTGCCCTGAACATAGATACCACCACCGAGGCTGACATGGACTACACCTAGGGCCAGGAACTCTGCCGTCATAGCCCTCCCACACTCACTTCATGAGCTCTTGGCTTACAGGAGCCCCCAGAGCTTTCTCCTCTCTGGGTCCAACAGCTGCAATGCTTTTTTCTTGTGGGGTTTGGTTTTTTCCCCTTTAGTTTTTGTCTATTCTTTCTGCTCCTCTTTCTTCTCTTTTCATTCCCTTCTTTGGTGTCTCATTTCCCCTCTTCTTTTTTCTCCCTCTTGATCCTTCTTTACTAGTCTCTACTTCTTTTCTATTTTCATCTTCATTCTATCTGGTTTTTCTACATGTTCCTCTTTTTTTTTCCCTTACTTTTATTTTGCTCACAATAATTCCATTTCTCTATCCTCTTTTGTCTTTATAGATATTCTTTTCTTTTAGGGCCCGTGTTTATTTCTTTTTTGTCTTAATTATTTTCTCTATTCACTATTGGTTCCTTGTTTTGTTTATTCTGTTTTGTTTTCTTGTGTTGAGTATATGGGAAAGATTTTTCTCTCCCTCTCAGCCCCCTCCGGACAGAAGACAGAAACTATACCCACACAGCCCAGCCACAAGTGTACCCTCTGAAGTTCCACCCACTGGGCAACAGCCAATACCAGCTCTATACCACCTGATCATCAATAGATAGCTGCTAACACCAGCCAAACCCAGCCTAAACTGAGGTGCACAAACAGCAAATGAGAACAGTGTACACACTTCAATTCTATAACCACACTCAGAGAAGACAGTTGACAATACCTTAAGAACACATCACAATATAATCATCAATTAAATACAAGTATGACAACCCCAAATGCCTCGGAGACAACAGACAATTTTAACTCACACGAAGTAGTAAGAGAGAATGGCTCAAACAAATGACCAAGATGCAGAGCCAGAAAGTATTTCTTTGGAAAAAAAAGGGAGTGGAACTAACTGAAAAACTAATCAAAAGAATGATATTTAGGTACCCTTTAAAGAATTGACAGAAAGATCAAGAAAAGCAGGAATATAGAAAAAAATTTAGAATTCAGGAAAATGCTACAAGAAAAATCAGGCAAAATATATAAATGCAAATTTTGAAATAATATAAAACCTGCATTTAGAAATCCAGAAAATTAATACTGATGTTTCAAAAATGGACAATATATTGAAAAGGCAGAGGAGTGGATGTGAAGCAATGGAAGCCCAAATTAGTGAGCTTGAAGATAAATATCTCAATACTAGTATGCTACAAGACCAATCAGAAAACACAATCTGAAGAAGCTTGAGTTACCATGAAGAGTAACAAGTAATGGGTAACAGAATTCCAGAACAGGAAGCGACAATAGCACAGAGGAAATTGCCCAAAAATTGTTGGAAGAAAATTCTCTATCATGAAAGACAGGAAGCTGAACAAACCCCAATATGAAAGATCCCAAAAGATAATCACCAAGACATATAATCAAACTTCCCAAAACCAGATAAGGAAAGAATCCTGAGAGCAGCCTGGGAAAAACTAAAAATCACCACAAAGAAGAACCAGTAAGATTAAGCTCTGATTTCTCAGCATAAACCATGCAGGCAAGAAGGCAATGGGATGACATATACAAAACTCTGAAAGAAACAAAACTGCCAATCAAGAATCATATACCCAGCAAATCTATCCCTCAAATACAGTGGTGAAATTAGGATGCTTCCTAATAAACAGAAATTAAATAAATTTCCAACGATCAGATCAACTTTTAAAAAATGCTAAAGGGTGTTCTTTGGACTGAGAACTAACGACAGCAGACAACAACCTGAGATTACCATATATGACAATACCACCCAGAACTCAATCCAGATATATAAGTATTTAAAGTGAAACAAACCTACAAGACTGAAAATAGGGAGCCAGACATATCAATTTACAATGAAGTCAACTACAAAGCTAAAAGAGGGAATAGTGTAGATACAGAACTTCCAAATAGCTATGAAGTAACAGACTGTTTTAAATGGAAAAAAAATTAATAGATTATGAGGCAATCTCAAAAAAAATAATACAGCTGCACATAGAAATAAAAAAAGGTAAAAACTGAAAGACTTAGCAAACATTAACGCAACAGAAATGAAAATGAAAATAAAGCACACACACAAAATATACTCAGTGCAGAAGATTATGTGGAATAAAGAAACCAGTAGCATCACAAAAAAACATATAGCAAAATGATAGCTATCAATTCATACCTATAGATAATTACACTGAATGTAAATGGCTATTTTAAATGCACCAGTTATGAGACAGAGAGAGCAGAGTGGATAAGAAAACAAGATCCTTCAATATGCTGTCTACAAGAGTAAATGGAGCCAGCCTAAATGCCCATCAACAGAAGAATGGTTAAACAAACTTATACACAACAGAAAACTACGCAATGTTGAAGAACAATGAATCTGCAAAAAAAAAACCTCATAATATGGATGAACCTGGAGGACATTATGCTGAGTGAAACTAAGTCAATCACAGAAGGATAAATATTGTAATGAGACCAGTGTTGTGAAACGAAACAATTCATAATGTGGGAAGGGAAAATTATTCATGGGCTCGAGGGTAGACATATTAACATGGGTGACAGGGCAGGCAATATACAAGAAGGAGTTTAGCAGAGGAAAGGTGAAGGAAAGATGAAGGTAGCGGGAGACACAGGGAGGAATTCAATAGTTAAAGTGAATAGAGAGGTAAATGCTGTTAACTGTTAGTACATGGAGGGGATTGCAACCATGTAGTGAAGCAAAGTATAAGATTTGTTGAATGTAAAACTGATGATCTGCTACGTAAACCTTCGCTTAATTCACAAACACACAAATCTGATTTTGAGATTTTCCTTGGTTTAGTCAACAATGTTTCTAGAAGTATTAATAAATTTGTTTGTTTCACAGTTAAATAGTGAACTTCATTTTTAAAGTCTGAAGTATCCAGTTCTTGTTGTTAATTGCTGTTGCGTTGGTTCCAACTCACATCAACTCTGAACAAGGTTCCCAAGAAGCAGCTGGCAGGTTTGAACTTCAAACCTTGCAGTTAGCAGTCCAGTGCTTATCTTACAGTGCTACACCAGGACTCCAGAGCTAACCCGAGGGAATTTAAGCCTTAAGTATTTTCCAAGCACTTTGCTAACCTATGTTTACAAGACTTGGAAAATAGGAAAGTTGTTTATGAATTATTGATTCTACTTGAACATCAACTGTGTATAGAGCACTGTCCTTACCACTTTTTAGGCAAATATTCAAGAAAAACTAACTTAGCTGGGGGCATCAAATCCAATAGGAGCTACTAACTTACAGGGAGAGAAAGCTCACCGCCCCCACCCCAAAGCCAGTCTTACCCTTTTCAGTGTCACATACAAAATTAAGTAGCAAGGTCTAAAAGGTCTGGTTTGTAAAATAACAACAAAAGAATCAAATATAAATCTGCACTGTACCAATAGAGGACGACTCACTCAGATGAGCAGACACCCCAACTTCAAAGTTAGGGCTCCTTGTGGCCCTCTGCTACTTACTAGCACAGCTGCCAGAAGGGTGGTCTGGTCAGCAGGTACAGATACCCAGCAAGTGGTGGGAGGTAACAGTCAAACCTTCAAAGATGTTGTACTATTTTCCTGTTGATTCTTACTAGAGTTTTATTATGTTATCTATCAGAAACCCAAGCCCCAAACTGGTTCCAATGTGAAGAACATCTCCCAATTCCAACTGCTGTCACTCTTTCAGTTTCAGCCCATAGACATGCTGCGATGGTCTTATTGACGTCAGAATATTCCTTTTGCATTACCAAGATCACAAACATGCTGTTGACCTACAGAGCTACCCTTCTGAGCTTCATTACAGTTGAGTCTCATTATTGGTGGTAGTTATGCTCTATCATAAACACCTGACCCAAGCCATGGTATTTTCAAAAACCTCATATGCATGCGAAAGCTGGAGAGTGAATAAAGAAGACCATAGAAGAATTGATGCTTTTGAGTTATGGTGTTGGAGGAGAATATTGAAAGTGCCATGGGCTGCCAACAAAACCAATAGATCCATTTTGGAAGAAGTGCAGCCAGAGTGCTCCTTGGAGGCCAAGATGGCCAAACTTCGTCTCTCATACTTCAGACATATTGTCAGGAGGGACCAGTCACTGGAGAAGGATATCATGTTTGGTAAGGTGGAGAGTCAGAGAAAAAGAGTAAGACCCCCAACAAGATGGATTGGCCAGGTGGCAGCCTCGATGGACTCAAGAGTGGCAACAGTAGTGAGGTTGGCCCAGGATCAGGCAGTGTTTGGTTCTGCTGTGCATAAGGTTGTTATGGGTCAGTACCAACTCGATGGCACCTAACAACAGCAGCAACCTTTAAAAATCTATATTGTCAATTGATTAACATTGAAAGCACAGCCAACAGCACTTAACCTCATGCCTGGATGAACTTCTCTAACACACATTTTCTTAATGTCACAGCACAGCCTTCTTGTGATTAGAAACACTAGAAACCACATCAGCACTATGCCTGGGAGTCATTTTAAACTGGAAAATCACCAACAAAAAGCACACAAATGCAAAAAGCATGGCATAGTATAGACCATGAAAAGGCCACCTGCTTACAAAACAATAGAAAGAAGGCAAAGTACCACTATTTCAACCTCTGATGATAATGAGCATCAGATGACTCAAATTTTGTATCACTCTGTAAATGACTACGAAACAATGCCATACTGATGTTGAGCTTACAAACAAATTTTACCAAATAAAGAGAATTGACCAGCTATACACAGAATAAACATGACTTAGTGTTGTTTTTCCCCAACTTCTTTTTCTAGTATCAGGAATTTGAAAACAACGCTAAAAGGACTTACCTGTTTCATAATCCAGTGGAATCTGAATATCTGTGATGTCTCCAAAAGGAATAAAAGCAGCATGAAGGACTTTGTCATCCACCTCCTCGGCCAGCCCACCTGTAAAGATGCCAGGGGCCTTCTGAGCCATCATCTTCTATATTTTTGGAACAGCTAGTGCAACACGCTGTAGCAGTAGCCACAAAGAGGGGGAAAGAACAGGAGTCCCTATAGTCTTTTGGGTACTCAAATGGACAAGTGAGGTTCACTCCTATCCCACCCTCTTCAGACCCTCATCTAGCCCTTGATTACTGGAGACCATTTCTATATGGGCTTCTTGTTTCTTTCTCTGTTAGTCACCAGAAGGATTATAAGAACGCATGAATTGGACAGGCACAGGAAAGGGACTTCAAAAAGTTCATGGAAAAATCCCATTCTCTTTTCATTTCTTTTTCCCACAACCTTGAAGCCCCCTTATTTTCCAGCTTGTTGTTATTGTTAAGTGCCATCAAGTTGGTTCCGACCATAGTGATCCTGTATAGGGTTTCCAAGGAGCAGCTGGTGAGTTTGAACCAACGACCTTGTAGTTCAAACCAACCTGGAGGTCCAATGATTATACCACAGCGCCACACTAGGGCTCCATTTTCCTGCTTACCAGACTCATGGTGTGACACTGCAGGATCAGCATTTGACTTCAAATCACAAGATCGGCAGTTCAAACCCACCAGGTGCTCCTTAGAAAACCTATAAGGGTCATTATGAGCTAGAAACGAGTTGACAGCACTTAATTCTTCAAAAGTCCCCCACTGCCAAAGAAGCCTCTATTTCTCCCTTATTCCCTCAACTATTTGCTCCCAGATGCCGGGCTACTTCACAACTCTGGGCTTTTGCACTTGTTGCTCTCCATTCAAGGTCCTTCAATGGTACAAACAATTTGCACTTGTTAACCTAAAAGCTGAGGGTTGGAACCCACCAAGCGGCATCCAAGACGCATCCAGGGCGAAAGACCAGGCAATTGACTTCCCTTTAGATTACAGGCAAGAAAACCCGGAGCAGTTTTTATGTAACACACAGTTCTATGTAACACACAAGTGGTAGCCAGGAGTCGGAACCAGACAGCACCTGAACAACGAAGTCTCCATTCCGGAAACAGCCTTGCTCTTATCTTGGCTGTCTGGCTAATTCCTGGTCTTTTCAAGCCCAGCTCCGACCTTCCCTCTCAGGCTAACAGTGGTGGTTCTCGGAAATCCCTACCCAACCACGGTCATCACTATCCTGGTACAACCCCATCACAGCGCGCACCAAGCTGCGCTGCTGGGAGGCCGTTTCCATAATGCCTGGCTACTCTAGGGAGCCGGGTGCTTCCTACAATGAGCACTGTACTGTGAACTCCCAACGTCCGCGGCTCGAACCCGCAAGCAGCTCTGCGGGAAAAAGACGCTTTCTGCTCCTGCGAAGATTTAAAAGATTTAAAGCCTAAGAAATCCTAGACAGGATCAATGTGAGTAGGAACTCGGCTTCCGGAACCTAACTAGCAACTATCTTATGACGGGCTGGCTGGTGGTGGTTAAGTACCGTGGAGTCGGTTCCGACTCATAGTGACTCTGCACAGGGTTTCCGAGGCTGTATGGAAATCTTTATGGGAGCAGAAAGCCTCATCTTTCTCCCGCCGAACAACTGGTAGTTTAGAATTGCTGACAGAGATTAGCAGCCCGGCTCGTAACTGTTACGCTACCAGAGATGCTTTCTAAGGGGCAAGGGTTGCGAAATTTGTGGAAGGAATGGGTGTAAGCAAGAATGGGTGCAAGTGTTTAACATGGGGTCACCACCTATCTGGATCCCAGGTCAGAAAGGGAAAGGGCTGTGGGCAACAAAGCCGTTACTTCGCGAGCGCCGGGTCCTTACTGAGAGGAAAAGCCCCACAGGAGAGCCGGCTCAGGCCGCCGCTCGTCGCCTGGAGTCGTGACTACTCAGCGCCGCCCCCAACTCAGATAAAAACCGAACTCTACTACCGAGAACCCCACAAAATCCACTATACTCACCCACGTAGAGAACCCTCTTGGTGGTAGCCATCTTGCTGCCCAGCTTTTCCGCCGGAAGTCGACGCTGAACCCGCCCCGCCCCATCCCCGCCACACCCCTTCCTCCTGCTAGTTCCCGCTGCGGATTAACCCCAGTTCACTAGACCAGCTCCGTGGTTTAGAGAGAGCCCTCTGGTGACACACAACCAGTAATATGAAACACAACGGGCGCTCGAAACGGGAGTGCCTACTTTTGAATGAAGAAATCCTGGTGGTGCAATGGTTAAGTGCTCATCTAACTGGAAGGTCAGTGGTTTGAAAGTGGGTTGAACTTATGCAGAGAAAAAAACTTGGTGATCTGCTCCCAGATGTATTTTGGAACGCCTAGGTGTGGCATTGTTGTTAAATACCGTCAAGTCGGTTCCGACCCATAGCGACCCTGTACAGGGTTTCCGAGGGTGTAAATCTTTACGGAAGTAGAAAGCCTAGGTGTGGCGTAGTGGATACGAATTGGGGTGCGAACCTTAAGGTCAGCAGTTCGAAGTGACCAGCCGCTGCGTGGGAAAAAAAGGCTTTCTGCTCTCGTAAGGATTTACAGCCTCGGAAACCCTGTATAGGGTGGCTATGGGTTGGAACCAACTCGCCAGCACTTAACAGGTGGGTTAATGCACTGGACTGCAAGATTGGTTTGAACCACAAGGTTGGTGGTTCAAGCTCACCAGCTGCTCCTCTGAAACCCTGTTAAGAGTCACTCTGGGTGGGAACCGACTCAACAACACAATCCACTATCAACACTGCATATACTCCTGCATACCCTCACTTTAGTCATCTGCTAGTACATTTTCATTGATTTAGGATTGTTGATAGCACTTTTGTTGTTCCCTTTTACTTCCTTTGTCCTTAGTTTTGTGTGGATTTCCCCCATATTGTTAAAGGCTTCCTGTATAGGGTTTCTGAGGCAGCCCACCTTGTGATTCAAACCGACCTTTCAGTCCAGTAATTAGATCTTTTAGGGCCCCACATTTAGGGTGAGACCTTGTGGAAAAGGGGGTGCTTACCACAAGTAGAAAGAACAAGTTGGCTGGCACACTCCAGGACAGACATATGGCTTGACCTTGATTGGGTTAATCACAAAATAACATTTACAATTGTTTGTTGTAGTCACTCAGATCTCTATCTAGAACTCCTAGGAAATCTAGTCAACTGTTTGCTTCCAGGATGGTGGTGGTTATGTGCAATGGAGTTGGTCCCACTCAGGGTTTCCGAGGCTATAAATCTTTACGGGAGCAGACTCATCTTTCTCCCTCAAACAGCTGGTAGTTTCCAAGCACTGACCTTGAGGTTTGCAGCCTGATTTGTAACCACTACGCCACCAGAGCTCTGCTTCCTGGACAGACTGTAGGAAAGGGGACTGGGCAAACTTTGTGTGACACTGTCCAACTAACATGCCTGACTTCTTGAGAAACTTAACCCTGTGTCCTTGGGCCAGCCCTACTCTGCCTCAAAATTTCCGGCGCCAGATCCAAGGTCTATTCTGACCACACCAGATTCTTATTCCCTATTAAGTTAAACAAGGTCAATAAAGTACTTTAATATTAAAGAATATAATGGGACACAATCATCTTTTAACAGTTCTGCATACCTTGCCAGTTCTGACTCATAGGGTTTCTGAAGAGCAGCTGGTGGGTCTGAACCACTGACCTAGTGGTTACAGTCCAATGCTTAAACTACAGTGCCACACCAGGACTCCTTGCATACCCTGTTAACCCAAAATTGGCTGGTATAGGATAAGAAATTATACAGAAGTTTCTTTGATCCTATTTACATTTCTTAAATCTTATAATGAAAACTAGGATTTACAGAATTCAATTGTGTAGTTGGCTTAACATGGAGAAAACAAAGACAGTTTTATGGAGGTTTTTCTTCTTTATTGAGAAACTTAAGACTTGGGTACATCAAATAAAACCAATTTCTGGGGGAAAAAAATCAAAACCCACAATAGAAAAAAAAAAAAGTTAACATTATCTGGGCTATGTCAAAACCCAGAGAATATATTTGTATAATTGAAAAATTCTAGGTGTTTCATAATTGACCTTTTGATACAAAATGACCTATTAAATTTGCAATTTGTGGTTCTTGATGTTGAGGTCCATAGGACAAGCTACAAGTCTTCAAACGAGCTGAAATCCAGGAGGGGTTTTATTTGGCTTTTGAATCCTGAAATGAGAAGTACCAATGTTAAGTACAGCATCAAAATAACTGCTCCAGGGATAAAGAATTCATTGAAATCTGTCTGATAAAATAAGGTTCCCAAAAGCAGAGTTTCTATCTCAGAACTATTGACACTTTGGGGCTGGATAATCCTGTGTTGTGGAAAATTTCTTTTGTATTTGTATGAAGTTGAGCACCATCCCTGACCTCTACCCAGTAACTTATCCCCCAGATGTGACAAATGTCTCCAGGCCACTGGAGGCCATTGTTGAAAACCTCATCTAGAAGCTGGCTACTGGTATATCCCACCTCTTCTGCCATCCTGTACACTCAAAGCCTCTGTGGTCCTCTTGCTTACGCTTTAATGAGAGAGAGCTCCTAGACCCTTGGGAGTCCCTGGCGTGGCACTGGGGTTGTATGTGCTGGACTGCAAAGTCGTTTGAACTGTAAGGTCAGCGGTTCAAGTTCATCAGCCATTCTTCACAAACCTGATGCAGGGTGGCTACTGACTGGAACCCACCCATGGCACTTAAAAGCAACAGAGCCCCTGAGGTGTGCCTACTCCAAGGCACACCCACCTCCACACTAGCTCTACCTTGCCCTATAGTTGACTCTTTCCATCTGGAGGCAACCACCAGTCCTTGTTAAGCTTTACTCACCCAAGCCCCTTCAGGCAAAGGTTGTAGCCCTCCCGAATCCAGTTCAGACTGGAACACACCCTGTAACTGTAGTCAGTTATCTCCCACTAGATCAAGATCCTTGATGCCAAGGGCTTATAACCCTTTGTGTCTCCAGAGCTAAGCAGTCCTCCTCAAACTCAGGAAAGCCCAGGAAGCGAATGCTCAGAGTGGAGGCTTTGAGATCTGAGTAAGAGAACCCTTTATGACCCATTGCTATTCCAAACCAATAAGGTCACTTGAGAAGGATCCTTCTAGAGAAAACTTTGTTCCTTATAATTCAAAACCAGGACAATTCCCTTTTCGTCCCCACACTACGTTTATGACAGAAAAGGCCCAGGTTTTAGCCTGCCTAAATTATCAAAAGTGGCTCTATATAAAAACCCCAAATTCTTTCAGGAAGAAAAAATAGCCAAACATACATTATTTCCTTGTCTAAGAGGTAGCAGCAGTAACAGCGCCCACTTTCTGGGCAGCTTCTTTCTTGGCATGATGAGCCTGTAGAACCGCCACAGCTTCATCCACCTGTGAGAAATCACCAGCAGGTCAATGGTATGACAGGCCCTGGACCGCCCGGGTGCTGACTACTTTCCCAAATACCCACAGAAGCAGACTTCAAATCACAAAGCACCAGTTAAGTCAAGGGGACAAGGACTCCTTCTCCTGACCCAGTGAGGACAACCCTTGAACTCAATACCAGTTCACCTTTGAGCGGAGAGATTCGGGAGACTCCAGCATGTGTAGCAGCTCAGAGTTGTCAATCTCCAGCAACATTCCCGTAATCTTTCCAGCAAGGTTTGCATGCATTGTTTGGATAAGTGGAAACAAACGTTCTCCTGTGGGAAGGATGTTTATAAGAAAAAGTCTGATCAAATCAGTGAAGAGCGGATGCTGGAGTTGATTGAGGCCAACCCCAGGCTTGGGTCTCTCTTCTGCAGGTCAGTGGGTCACTCACCTAGCATCTGCTTCTGTTCTTGTGGGGGTGCTGCAGCCAGCATAGAGGCGGTCAGGGGCTCCTGTCCCTGCACGTGGACTGCAGGCTGTGGGGCCTGGAACCAGGAGGGGCAGGTTAGCAACCAAGGAAAGGACACTTCACTATGGTGTAGGTTAAGACATCCCAACCACTCCAAAAACATACAAGATGGCATGCATGCTGAGAACTAATTTCAGTCCTTAGGGATTTAGGGTGAAGAAAAAATATAATCAAATACAGTAAAAATCGTGAAATAAACCTCTACTACTAGGCGGAGGCCTGGTGTGCTGCTGTAGGATAATACACTGGACTGCAAAGTTGGCAGTTATAGGTCAGAACCAACTCGATGGCACTTACCAATAATACTAGGCAAGGATTTCCTGACATAAGGTCACTTAATTTACACAAGGTTACTCAAGAATTTGAAGCCTTCTTACACAAGGCTATAGTGAACATCTGCTATGTAGCCTTTCCCTGAAATTTTTCTTAACAGACACTGGGCCAAAGGATATACATATCAGAATGTACCATTATAACTCACATCACCTTTATTCTATACCTTTTATCAAATGTTTCATCAACATGCAATGTCAAGGTCAGTCAGAGCCTTAAAAGTAGGCAGAAGGCATTGTTACATAGCAGCCAGTTCTTGAAAATTTCAAACTTAGAACGCATGAGGGCAGGAAGAAGGTTAAAGAGGAAATCTAAGCAGCTGATGTGTCTTACAGGTGAATGCAGCTCCTCCACTGCACACCAATACTGAGCCTTGAGACCAACTAGCTGCAGCCTGGCTCACCTTTAGTGGGCCACAGCTCTGGAGATAATGCAGGTCTCAGCTGAGAAACAGCAAAGATCTGAAGCTAAACATCTAGTTTATAAGACTCGGCTTCTTTCCCGTCTTAAATGTACCTGGCATCTTACTGGACAGCTAAGGATCAAATAGGCCAATGGATGGGAACCTGACCTGGAAGTGCGAAAAGCTGAGCACTTTTTTTGTTGTAAAAACAAATAAGGCAAAAAGTGCCAGGACACTAAACACAATTTATATTTGTGTTTACTTGTTATGCCCCTCAGGGACAGTCAGTGTTTGAGGAATTCACCACGCAGAACACAGCCCCCTGACACACAACAGGCACCAGAGACCTGCTGAAGGAACCAAAGCAAAGCACCGTTCAAATGGAGAGAAGCAGAAAAATCCTTGTAGCATTTTGCATGCTGGACCTCACCTGCAGAGGCTGCATTGCAGGATGAGGGCTGCGGACGCTGGAGGCATATTTATATGGTACCACAGTCCGAGGAGCAGCAGCAGCTACGGCAGCCCGAGGTGCTAAGTTTTGCACAGCTGTGGGAACACCTTAGGAAAAAAAAGAACAGAATTAAAGTCCATCAGTCTGGGCAAAGACCCGTAAAATCCCATCTTTCCCCATCTCTGTGCATCCAATACCACCTCCAGACTGGCAGCTGTCAGTCAGCCCTTGCTGGGCGGCACCAGCCCCACCAAAGTCCATAGCCAAGCGGTCCGGGCACTCAGACCCTACAACAGACCAGCAAATGCACATCAGTGTTGGCAGCAGCTGTCCAACTGGCCACGTCCCACGGAAGGAGCAATTCCAAAGCATGTTCACACAACACACAATCATACACGGGGGCTGCTGGGGGTGTCACTACTGCTACTTTGAAGAGCCAACCAGTAATATACAACTCTTTTCCACATCTCAGAAAGCATGATCTATTCCGTGAAAAGTAATTTCCTAGAAGAACAGGCTGCCTCAGTAGTCATCCAGCTAACAGACCGCTACAGTCCATCTCTTTCGCATGTGAGTCACCGATGAGCGCAGAAATGCTAAAAGCAACAGTTCTAGAACTTCTCTGACCCCTAAAGTACCTACCTAACCACACAATTAAAATGACAGAACCAGGACACGAAAAACTATGTATGGCTTGGCCAGGTCTAGTCGTCCTGACTCCCTCCTCCCCGGACAATACTTCTCAAGGCCAGTTTGCTCACCGACTCTCTGAGTGGAAGTAGGGAGGCCACGAGAGGCCGGAGCATTACCAGTTGGAGCCAGGTGGCGAAGAGTTGGACGAGGCCCAGACTGGCGTATAGCACTTGGCATTCCTTGGAAGCCTGGCAAAAAACACCAAAAAAATTTGCACATAGCTGACAAGCCTGAAGGTAGGGCCTAAGCATTCCCCCTTCTTAAAAGGCCTTTCTCTGGGAGGTTGCGAACAGGAAAGGCAGGGGAAGCCAGGATAGTTATATCCTGGGAGATGAAGTCATCATTTCCCCCACCTACCTTGAGGTCTCCCACCTTGCTGCCAGCGTGGATTAGGCCTCATCTGTGCTAGTTGGTTAGGTGTGTAATATGGTGGTCTTCCCTGAGTCTGTAATAAAGAACAGCATCCAAGACCCTTTAAGGGTCTGAACCCACACCAGAGCATCTCACTAGCAAGGAGGCCTTGGGCTGTTTATTCAGAATAAAGGCTGGAACTTGCAAGCTGATTTTCTTATTCTGTAGTGTACTCAGACCAAACCATGGGAACATCCTGGAGACCTTTACTGACATTCTGAAAACTCCAGTATCAAAAAATCACTCCCTGCCCCCACTGCACATTCCTGGAGCAGATGACAGTAGGTAGGATCCAAAAAGCCATGAGCACCCAAAGACCCACCTGTGGAACTGCTGGCACAAAGTAGCCACCAGCTGCAGGCTGAAACTGATTTAAGATGGCGTTGGCAGGGAGTGCTCTCATTCCTGCCACCCGCTGCATGTACTGGTTGGTCAGGTGAGCCTTTCTCTCTTCCTTCCTCTGGGCCAGGGCAACATACAGTGGCTTAGAGCCTACAATGCGTCCATTCATCTCAGTGACTGCTTTGGTTGCCTCTTCGGGAGATGAGAAACAGACGAAGCCAAACCCTTTGCTTCTCCCATCCTCCAGCATCACCTACAAAACAAAAGAATGGCTATTCAAGAAAAAGCTCTATGTGCATTAAGGGGGTTAGAAGGGCAGGTACTTCAGAAGTGTTAGAAAAGCTGGGCACCACTGCAAGGGTTAAATTACTATGCTGGGCCAGGGATTTTCTACCTTAACTTAGGAAGTTCTTCTGACCAAGGAAGGCACAACCTGAGGATAGGACCTACAGGCATTTCAGGTGATCTTAAGGTTCCCAGATGCTTTACACTGTGGCTAGTGGTTGAACCAGCAACACACACACGTTTCCTGATACTCTATTGTCATTTTCTCCCTTGCGGAGCACTGTAGGATAGGCATTGGGCTACTATCCACAAGGTTGGCAGTTCAAACCACCTGACACTCTCAAAAACACTATACAGAGTTGCTGAGCTAGAACTGACTTGATGGCACAAAAAACTTCCCAAAGAATCCTGGGCCCTTTGATTGACACCATTGTCAAACAGCATGGGATTCAACATGGCTTTCTTTTAAATGTTTGAGTTTTGCATTTAAAAAGTCATCTGAAGGGACAAGATCAGGGCTACAGGATGGATAGTGAGGTTTTCCCAATGAAATACTCTAGGTCAGACCTGGCTGCCCTCAAAAAAATGTGGAAGTGCTTGTCATGAAGGAATATTCCACAGCACAACTTTCCTGCCTTCAAACGAATGCAGTTGCCAATTTTCTTAAAACTTCTTAAGTCCTTGTGATTGTCCTGTGTCCTGAGAACATCTATCAAGATTATCCTTTGTTGTTAAGTGCCATCGAGTCGATTCCGACCCATAGCAACACTGTATAGGGTTTCCGAGGAGCAGCTGATGAGCTTGAACCACTGACCCTGCCAGCTTTGCAGTCTGGCACATTAACCCCCAGCGCCACACCAGGACTCCCTTTAGGAATCCTAAAACATCACTGCCATAACCTTCTTGAGCTAATCTCTGTCTTGAATTCAATTGGCCTAGCAGATCCCCTTGTAGGTTTCTCTGAAGGCACACTAGTTAGACTAAGACAAGTTGTGTCTGTAGTCATCCACGGGTGACTGTGTGTGTGTGTGTTTTTGTTTTTGTTTTTTTTAGTTTTCTTTAACTTTTTGTTCTTGGCTATGCATGCATGATCTGGAATCCAAGTAGCAACACTTTGACTCACCCTCATATATGTGCATGGCACCATTTTGTAGTAACTCACTGGAGTTTTCTAAAGCTGGGGACATGGACCTAAATACATGTCAGCTTATCAACTCTACAAGGCCAGCCAGTAAGATGTGTGAGGAGAATGCAGCACCATGTTCCTGAAAATGGTGCTATGATTACAACATGTCTCTTCTGTGCTCTTCTTGCCAATGCCAGCTAGATTACTACGCAAATAAGCATGGAAAGACTATCAGTCATTGTACTGACAGGGTGGTTAAGACAGAGGAGCAAGAAACTGGGGGAGCCCCAGGCATAGCTTGTGCCTTTAAGCCAACTCTCCCTATTGCACATGATTATCTTCATTAACACCCCCAGGTTAAGTGGTGTACATGACAGCTGAGAAAGGGCCCCTACACCTTTAGCAGCCCATCTAGCCCTTTTTCTCTTCACCTAAGGGCTCTCTGAAATCTGGTGTACTTTTGTGTCAGCAGGAGCAGCACTGCAGACGTCACACTCCCAAGGACACTCAGTATACTATCCTCATGTAACCAATATTCTTTTGCTCAAGGACTCCATCCTTATCTTTAAAATAGAAGTTGCCCTGCAAACTCAGTTGGTAGGATTATCAGAGAAAAATCAAGCAATGAGGCACACTGCAAAACTATATAGAGAAATAGTCCACCCCATTTGTCTTGCTGAAGGCCAAATGTTCCCAACTCCAGTTCCTAAGTCCTCAAAACCCCCTCTCAGGAAGGAGTGTGGCAGAGTTGTAGAGACAGGCCCCAAGGCAAATGGAAACTACCCGTCTGGATTTCCTCTGCTCATACTGTAGCACCATCTGTCCCCACACCAGCACGAGGCAGCAGAGAATGGGAAAGATTCAGGTGCACTGGGGGTCGGATGCATTTCCATACTCCAGTATTTGGGAGAGAGTACAATGTTCACATGATGAAGTGTCATCTTCCAGAGCATACTCATATTCCGAAGGGTAACTGGTAGCTACCCCTAGAGGTTAGCACAATTTAGATCCTATTCCTTCAATGAGACAAATGCCAATGAACCTCTAAATTTCTCTTTCAGTATCCAAATCTCAGTAGGAAAATACCTTAGCACTCGTGATTGACCCAAAAGGAGAAAACTCTTTCCTTAGCTTCTCATCATCAATGGTGTCATCCAAATTCTTAATGTAAAGGTTCACCCCCTGAAAAAGAAGCATCACTGTTAATTGTACTTCTGTAACCCTAATACTCTGAGACAGGGATTGTCAAAGTGTGCTCATTAGTTCAGAAGCAGCATCACTGGGAGCTTGTTAGAAATACAGATTCTCATGCTAGATCACAACCTAAGAAAGCAGCAACTCTGGGGCTGGGACCGAACGATCCACATGTTAACGAGCCTGCAGGATGTAAATTGAGAAACCACTGCCCTGAGATTGACAGGACCAGCAATGCAGTCACTTGGCTTTCCCCACAGCTGCTCTGGCCGCTCTATCTAGAGCTTACCCTTCACCTCAGTGGGTTCTTGCCACCATTCCATATAAAGGGGAATTTAAGTAAAAGGTGCCCCTTTTGCCCTGCTTTATAACTACTGCCCTATCTGGTAGGCATATAATTTTAAACATGATACTCTTGGGAGAAAAGCAAGGAAGCACACTCCAAATCCCTAATGAAAATGCCTGCTGAATAAGGCTGCTGTGCAAACACTTCATAGTAAAATTCCCTTGGGTAGGCTGGGCCAAGACCACCTCACCTGATATCGACTAATTCTCTCCTGTTTCAGCTGCTCAAATTTCCGTTTTAACTCAGCCTGCCGTTCCACTTTCTTCTGTGCACGGCCTACGAAGATGACTTTCCCACTTATTTCTTTTCCATTCATCTCTTCCACAGCCTAGGAAGAAAATACAGGTCTTTAAATCAAGATGTTAAAACTGGGGGGCTGGAGGTCTAAAAGTCCCACCAACTATTCTGGGGGAAAGAAACCTTTCCTGGAAGGCAAAAAACTAATTCATTCCAATCTCTGAAGTCTACTAAGCAATTCCATACTCCTCATCTGTAAAACGGGATTGTTTCATTGGGTTTCTGGTCCAAATACAGGGAAAAAACGGTATTGTATAAATATGAGTATGGTAGAAATAGGCCTAGGTTTATAATCTGGTTTTCACTGAACTTGTTTCTTTTGTGAAGTAAGATAGGTCAGTACTCTGCCAGTAAGGAGCTGCTACGCTGATATCAAATCAGCAACTCTGGGCGGGAAAACACTTATCCTGTTCTTTCAACCCACAGGGCTAGACAATACAGTTAAAGTAAAGGTATGTGCCAAGCACTCTGCAAAGAGTTAAAATGATATGAACACATGTAACTATTAGATAATTTCAAAGCATAGTAACTGTGCCCACCACAACTAGATATCTACTCGAGACCATTCCAACTCCACTGTGCTAACAATAAGAAAGTCCTGTCCTCATGCCCTAAGCCAGTGGGGCTACCACTACCTACAGACCCTGATGGTATTCTCACCTTATTGGCATCTTCATGTTTTTCGTAACTCACAAAGCCAAAGCCTTTGGATTTCCCACTGGGATCTCTCATCACCTTGACACTTAGGGTCTTACCTATTACCAAAGGACAGAACTATTAGTAACACCATCTCTTCTGCAGCTTAAGGAGTGCATGCTTCTAGATAGCTACTTGACGCCAACCACTTGCTGAACCCATATGGTCTACAAGACAGACAGAGGCACTATGTCTGGCCTTCTAATTAATTCCAAGCAGCTCAGATAGTCTTGGGGATGAGATGCGGTAGGACTTACCGAACTGGCTGAATAGCTCTTTCAGACTCTCATCATCCACTTCTTCCCCAAAGTTCTTGATATAAACATTGGTGAATTCCTTGGCTTTGGCTCCAAGTTCAGCTTCCCGCTCTTTTCGAGACTTAAATCTGCCCACAAACCTAAAAAGAAACCAGGAAAACCAGTGATCACCCAGAAGGACCAAATAATGATTTCCAGGGGCATGAAGGAATCTGGAGCATGCGCAAAGACGCCACCTTCCTGCAGAAAGTATGAGGCAGGACTTTCCTGCAAGGACCAATCCCCAGGGCTCCTGGCTTAGACCAGGGCTACTTCTACCACACACATCACACTGCCTTTGTGAAGGAACCTGATGACATAGACAGAACCATATTCTTTTTAAATGTTCATTTCTGTGCATCTAGGTAAATGCATAGAAAAAGTCTGGAAGGATACAAGCCAATTATCGGTGGTTGTTTAATCCTGGAAGGAGTCAGACGATTGGGAGTGAATTAGGAATTAACCTTTGCGGTTTTAGTTATTTTTGGAATTGTTTCCCAAATACTGCAAAATATTTCTTCTAGTGATGCCTGTGAAACACCTGAGTGCCAAGCACATAGATCAGTGCAGCCTATCCTCTGATCTACTCAAGAGCACAAAGGACAGACAGGGTTGTTTCATGCCAAGACTCACTGTCCCACTTCCTCCCCCAGTGTGGAACTCCCCCTTCTCTCCACAGTAATAACGACAACACAACATTAAGGCCTGCTAGAACAGTGTCTTCTGCAATAGGATTTGTCATTAACTAAATTAAGCCTTATAGTAGAAAGCCACTGAATCCTAAGTTAGGATCAATTTGGAAATGACAACTAAGTCAGTGACCCATGTACACATTGAGTCATAGCAAGGGGCCAAGGGCACATGACTAATATACAGCTCCTGGTCAGTCCAGGGCCCTCTCCACTCTGCCACTGGCCAAGACCCCCGCTCAGAGTGGGCTCAGAGCTGCCTTCCAGCCAGCCCCAGTTGCCAGATGCTCACAAAACCCACAGGCGAATGCTGTTAAGGGAGAGGTGGCAGGCAGGCTATGGCATGGGCAGGAAGCCCACCTTGGCGAGTCAAAAAGGGCTGCCATGGCTTGGGCAGGGAGACTCACCAGCCCTGGAGTGGAGAGGTAGGAGCAGGCCACACTTGGGCCGAGAACCAGTAGCCGCTTTGTGTGTGCCAGTTAATACCGAAGTGGGGCCACGGCTGGCTCATGCGATGGTTGTTGCTCCAGACTGGGACACTCACACTTTGCGGTCATTGAGGAGCATGCCATTCATCTTCTCGATGGCCTTGTCGGCAGCCTCTTGGGTCTCGAAGTGGACAAAGGCATAACCCTTAGAGCCGTTCTCATCACACACCACCTATTAAAGACAAGGTGGGCCATTTTAGCACCACTGGCCAGCTCTGAGCGATATGGGGAACTCATCTGTCTCTTACGCTGGGGTCTCCTGTTTTGAGATGGTTCTGGCCTATTTATGGGCAGACGGCAGCAAATAAAGCATTTGGCACAGTGCCAGACACCTAGTAAGCGCTTCATTTACAAATGGAAGCTACTATTATTAGGCTGCTTCTATTCCAAACACCTTCTTACTCACTTTCATTAAAAAAACATTTAAGACCTCTGGGCACAACCCTCAGTGCTGTAGCAAGATGAAACATTTTCCATTTCCATGAAGGACATGGGCATTTCAATCTAGTGTGGAGTCATGCATGGCACAGCAGACCTGGTGGCAGTGGATAAACACTTGACTGCTAACCAAAAGGTCTGTGATCCAAATCCACCAGCTGCTCCACAGAATAATGCCATGGCAGTCTGCTATCATAAAGATTGGTGGCTGGTGGTTTTGTACCATGAAGTTGGTTCCAACTCACAGTGACCTAGTAGATTTGAATTGCTGGCCTTGCAGTTTGCAACTCAATTCATAACCCATTACAACACTACCAGAGCTCCATCAAGACGGCAGGAAGCTCTACTCTGCCCTATAGTCAGTTTGAGTTAGAATTGGCTCAATGGCAGTGGGCTTGGTTTGGGCTTTGGTGAAATCAGACAGGTAAATAACACACCACAGAAAAGCCTTACAAAATGCTTCACACAAACAGATGTGAAATGATTAGACTAAAACCTCTTGGAGCCCCAAAGCATTTCTTTGTCGCCCACCCTCCGAAAAAAAATCTAAGGTCTTCCAAACCTAGAAAACCAGGAGTCTTCAGGCTGAGAGAATGAATGAAGGCATAAAAGCACCCACTAGATTATCAACAGGGAGTTTGTAGCATTCAGAGCCATTTCCAGCATTTTGAAAATTACCACATTCTCACTGCCCATTTCCAAGGCACTTTCCTGGTGTTTATTCAGTACTTATTCTGCTGAAATTGTTTCATCAGTGTTTACCTTGCAGGACAGAATGTTTCCAAAAGCAGAAAAAGTATCATAAAGTGCCTTGTTATCTATGGATTTGTCCAGGTTCTTGATGAAGACATTTCCCACACCAGATTTTCTCAAAGAGGGATCCCTTTGTGACCACATGATTCGGATTGGCTTTCCCTTAATCACATCAAAGTTCATGGTGTCCAGAGCCCGCTCCGCTGTAGGAGAAACACATTCAGTGGAAGAATACAAAACCGTACTCTCAGGTAGGTAAGTAGGTTACTGTCACAAATTACTCCAGGACTTTCCAAGGTAACCACTTTGGAAAAAAAAGCTACTCAATTAAAATGAAAGGGCACCAAATTCCTACAGCCCATTTATTACTGAGGGTAAAATGTTGTTAGGTGTTGTCAAGCCAGTCACAACTCATAAATAAAGATTGTGTAGGGTATGGTGCTGTGGGTTAATTCGCTGGACTGCCAAGTCAGTGTGAACTTTAAGGTCAGTGGTTCAAGCTCACTAGTTGCTCCTAGGAAACCCTATACAGGGTCTCTATGGGTCAGAAGCAACTCAATGGCACTTAAAAAACAACATAGGGTTTCCAAGGAGTGACTGGTGGGTTTGAACTGCGGACCTTGCGGTTTAGCAGTTTAGTGCTTATCCTACAGTGCCATACCAGAACTTGTAAATTCCAGCTAACCACTCTAATTCATGATAGGAAGCTGGATCCTTTCTAGTCCAAGTCCTTGTTGGGTAAAGGGGCTAAACAAGAGAATCTAAACGGCCTTGTAGGACCCACATTCAAACTTCCCTCATATTTGACTAGACTTCATCATTTATAAGAAACTGGCATTATTATAATACAATGGATTGCCAACCATTCTGCCTAGCCTGAAAGTAGAGGCTTCGTAGTTCCCAAGTCTTTGGAACCTGGCAGCACTTAAGGGGGTATTCACATGAAGCTACCTGAATTCTATGCACTTCCAAGATTCCAACTGCCCAAGTGCCTTGGAATCCTTCCTTAGTTTGCCAACCAAGTAAATGTTAGCACTGTGGAGACCATGTAAAAGATCAAAAACTAAAATAACCACCTGCCAGCCAGCAACACATTTCTTCACTGGACACCCAGACCTGACTTACACAATTATTTCATAGCAGTGACTTCACTAATGCAATGGCATCACCTAAAACTTCCTCCATGAGGGCATTTTAGACAGGGCTAGAGTGGGAGAGCTTTCTCCTGCTCTGCGGCAACATTCAGGAAATTTTCACCTCCATAAATTCAGGGGTCCAGTCAGTCAAGGGAGTATCTTCTATTCACTCTCGGGGAAAGGGGATACTGAACAGAGAATCTGTTGTGAGGATTATCAGAGATTCATGGCCTGGGACCCCAAGCGATTTTACTGATTAGTAGCAAAAGAGGCCATTATAATATAACTCCTCTTTCTATTTCAAGCCAGCACTGCAGAAGGCAAGTCGGCTTAGTCTGACAAATCTGACTGCACTTAAATATAGCAGGGAGAGGTCCTGCAGAGGTATGTGTTGGCAGACACATTGACCAACAGCTTCTGCTACTATCTAAGTGGCAGGACTTTTGTTCAGAAGAGGCAAGAAAGCAGGCAACAGTTAAGTGTTTGTACCCACTACTCCCTGACTAAAAAGGTCACTCAACCACTTTTGTGCTCGTACGTAGGGCAAGACAACTCAGCTAAGAAGACCAAGTCCAATTCTCTTGGTCTCATATGCACCTGGGGCAAATTACAATCTCTCTGCCTCAGGAACAGTGTGGGGACTTTGCCACAGAATAGTTTGTTTCTCCCAGTAATGGTCTCTGCAGTTGTTCCCTCTTAGTCTGGCATCACGTGCAGACCGATTAAGTTTCCTCTTGCCTCACTCCTGCCATGCCTGCAGCATACCTCACCACTGCTCCAATCTGGGGCAGCCAGAGCACTACACTGAGAGTCCCAACTTAGCCTCCAATTGCTGTTCAGATGGCAGGAAGTGAAAAGTGTCAATCGCTGTAGAGGTTAAGGTGATAATTCTCACCAGCCCCAACCCCCAACCCAGTGGGATTCCAGGTGGCACTTTCCCAGAAGAACTCCTCCTTCACCCAGTGGCAAACTTGCAGCCTGGGGACTTGGCATGGGTACTGACTGCACATGAGGCTGTAGGAGCAAATACAAATCCTTGCATAGAATTGTCCCCTGGCATCCTAGCCTGAGAGACCCCAGGCCAGGGCAAGGGTAGAGGAGGAGCCAGCAGTTTTACAATCTCAAATTTTTGCAGGGAATGGAATTTCAATCGTCCTATCTTTCTGGCAGGCCTGGGAGGGGCACAAGCCATACCTACTCACCAGGCAAGGGTCTCTAAAGCCCAGCCCCACTAAGCAGGATCACACACAATGGAATGGTAGGACTTCTCTGATCCCCTTTATGCATTCTTTCTGGGTTCCAACCCCACCTTCACTTCACCCAAGGTCACCCAGTTCGCAAGCGATAGAAGCCATCTGGTACAGGCCCCTGTTCTTAACCCCTGCTTGCATCAGGCCCCCCACTACTGGCTTTTGGGGCAACATGCTGCGTCGGTGATCCTTTTCATGAGTGGGGACTTGCCCAGATCCTTGAGACCCCAATTTTGTGGGGATAGCGTCTACTCACCGTCAGCCGGCTGCTGGAAGTTGACGTAAGCATAGCCCAGGGATCGGCGGGTGATCATATCACGGCAGACCCGGATGGACAGCACAGGCCCCGCAGGACTGAACTTTTCATACAGCATGGCCTCGGTGACGTCCGAGTGCAGGTCACCCACGTACAGGGAGGCCATGGGGTAGCTGCTGGCTGCAGCGTTCATCTCCCCGCCCCCCACCACCCCGATCCCCGCCAGGAGGACTTCTTTTAGGGATCACCACAGGACAAAAGAGGCTCTTGTTGGAGCTGTGGCCGCGCGGCGGCTCACAGGTGGCAAGAGTGAAGCTCTGGAGTCGGCTCAGACACACAGAAGACGGAAAATAGGAGTTCAGGGACAGCTCATAGGAGAGGATGCAAAACCCCAGACAAAAGGCACCCCAAAAAGCAATATGGCCCTTCTTAGGAGTTTGTAATTTGCAGCTGTCCCGGTTTGAACCTCCTAATTCCCAAAAAATATATATGTATTAAAATGGAGAGTCCTCTCCCCAATTCTTCAAGAGGCAACCAAATGCTGCCCTCGGCGGCCTTCGGGACACACGTTTCTCTATAAATATAGGCCTAGGGCTCTTGGCGGTTTAAAATTACAACAGCCAGGAGAAGAGGGAAACAAAATCTAGGTGGGTGCCGACTCCGCAAGCCCCAGGCGGGCGTGCGCGCAGCCGTCTCCCACGCCGGGCTCCGGGAAGGGCAGTGCGGACACGTGGTGCGCCCGGGCTGCCGGCGCGCGGGGGGCGAGGACGGCCGGCGGGGCGCGGGTGCGGAGGCTGCCACGCGGCGCGCGCGGATCGGGAGGGACGGACAGACGGACGCGCAGGGTCAGCGCAGAGACGCGTGGACGAGGGCAGGCGGCAGACGGGCAGACACGAACTGCTCACCACCGGACCGACGGACGGAGACGGACAGACGCGAAAGTGCGGCGGCTGGCGCGGGGCAGGCCGGAAGCGTGCAAGTGACTTTCCTGCGGGTGCTCGGAGGAATTGCCTTTTCTTTTTCTTAAAGATTTCTAAAGCGTTTTCGCTTGTTTTTCTTTAGTCGTTTTCTCTTTTTTGCTTCAAGCTGCTTGGCCAGAAAGCGGTGGAGGCGGCGGCGACCCGGGGCGGAGAGAGGCGGCTGGGGAAGCCACCGCTCCATTTATACCCGCCCGCCCCGGGCGCTGCTGGTCGAAGGGCGCCTCGCGACCTGGGCGCAGCGGTGCCCGCCCACTCGGCCCGGGGGCCCGAGGCGGGGCGGCCACGCGAGAGCGAGCTTGCAGTCGCGTGGCGCCACAGCGTCCCCTAGCGTTCGGAGGACCGCTCCCGCTCTGGGGTCTCACCAGTCCCAAGGGCAACTTTTCATAATCAATAGATTGTAATGGCCTTGGACCACCTTTTCAGGTCTGGAAAGGAACTCACCCTCGTGACCCAGTTTTCAGCCAAGCAGTAGATAGGTTTATAGAAGCGGGGTCAACAATACCAGCAAGGTATACTCACCCTGGAATGGTCAATCATTCAATATCAAAAGGGCAACATTTTTCTAAGGACAAACTTGAAAAGGGATAGGAAGGTGAGTGGAATGCAAACAGAAATCACAGAGAGAAAGCAGGATAATTTATTGCATAGAGAGGATTATAAATATAGAGATGAAACAAAGTGTATGATTTGTTGAATGTAAAGCTGATGATCTTGTCTGTAAACCTTCACTCAGTTCGCAATAAAAAGTTAAAAAAACAAAAATAAATCAATAAATTATGCCTCCTATAATCTGGGAACAGAATGCATAGATAATTTAGTCACTCATGTGCATAGCGCTTAATTTAGTCCTTAGCTGCAAAATTAAGAAGAAATAAAATAATTTATCAACATGTAAAGGTTTGGGCGGGGGTCCTGGTGTAGCGCTGTGAGCTAATATGTCAGACTGCAAAGTCGTTTGAACTGCAAGATCAGTGGTTCAAGCTCACCAGCCGCTCTTTGGAAACCCTATACAGGCTCTCTATGGATTGGAATCGACTTGACCGCACTCAACAGCAACAACAAAGGTTTGGGCCAGAATTCTCAGAATTCTAGAATTTACAAGCAGTCATTTGCAATGCTACAGCTAGGAAGGCAGTTGATTTCAGGAAAGATGAACACATTTTAGTAACTCTTCAATAAAACAAAATACAATCATTCCTCAATGTACAGAGAGTGGCAGGCTTGGAAATTTAGTTTCTATTGAAGAGTGCAAAACCATTTCCTGTTTCTAAGTAAAAAGGAGTTAGTATCTAGGCTAACTATCAAGGTTCTAGTGGTTGTTATTATTGTTAAGCGCCATGGAGTTGGTTCTTACTCATAGTGACCTTGCATAGGGTTTCTGAGGAGCGGCTGATAGGCTTGAACTGACAACCTTGAGGTTCAAACCAGCCTTGCAGTCCAGTGCATTAACCTCCAGCGCCAGGGTCTAATAGGTCATTTGAAAGTCGTGTTGGATATGGGTCAACTCTATATTATATTAGATTGTTCCTATGCATCACCAGCTACAATGTAACCTGTAAGAGCCAGAATTAAATGGGACGGCTTTCTTTTTTCAGGTCTCAAGAGTTTTTTGTTTATTTATTTATTTTTTTGCCTTAGACCAGATGCAGTCTTAGCACTTTTATATTGCTCTCTATTGTTGTTGTTAAGTGCTGTCCAGTCAGTTCCTAGTCATAACGACCCTGTATAGGATTTCTGAAGAGCAGCTGGTAAGCTTGAACCACCACACCAACCTTGTTCAAACCGACCGTGCAGTCCAACATATTAGCCCAAAGCCTCACACCAGGACTTCATTGCTCTCTATTGTTGTTGTTGTTAGGTGCCACCAAGTCAGCAGTGACTCATAGTGACCCTGTGCACAACAGAACGAACCACTGCCCAGTCCTGTGCCAACCTCACAATCTTGCTATGCTTGAGACCATTGCTGCTGCCACTGTGTCATTCCATCTTGCTGGGGGTCTTCCTCTTTTTCTCTGAGCCTCTACCTTACCAAACAGGATATCCTTCTCCAGTGACTGGTCCCTCCCAATAATATGCCTGAAGTATGAGAGATGAAGTCTGGCCATCCTGGCCTCCAAGGAGAACTCTGGCTGCACTTCTTCAAACACAGATCTGTTGGTTCTTTTGGCAGCCCATGGCACTTTCATTATTCTTCTCCAACACCATTATTCGAATGCATCAATTCTTCTACAGTCTTCCTTATTCACTGTCCAACTTTTGCATGCACATGAGGTTACTGAAATACCATGGCTTGGGTCAGGTGCACCTTAGTCCTCAAGCTGACATCTTTGCTCTTCACCTCTTTAAAGTCCGACCCACAGCGACTTTGTGTAGGGTTTCCAAAGAGCGGCTGATGAGCTTGAACTGATGACCTTGAGGTTCAAATCAACTTTGTAGTCCAGCACATTAACCCACAGCACCACACCAAAATATCTGAAATTTTGTTCTCTGACACTGGTTCCAGCATTTTCAGATATTACTGTATATAGCAAGCCTTTCTCCATAAGTACCAGGAACTCCCTTCCCAATTATTATGGCAACCCAAACCAGAAATTACCGACAAGCATACAACTCTCCATTGAAAATGTAGGTCAGACAAAGATATAGCCAATGGGGACTAGAGATGAAAGTGAAGCATCCAGCTGCTATGAAGTGAGGGGAGACCACAAGAATGCCCAAACTTGTAAATAGTACACATTCAACCTAGCTTTGATGTCTTGATGATCAGAACTCAACTAGGAAGATAAAAAAAAAAATTGTTTTGATAAAGGAAGCAAGTATAAATTGCTACAGTCTGATGAACTTGACCTATATTTATGGATGTAGTAACTCAAAACACCAATTGAGATGGAAGGCGTCTTCACAACAGTATCGATCCTATCCCCTCTGT
>NW_006408624.1:8183802-8197685 GCF_000296735.1 Chrysochloris asiatica
CTGAGGGGCTCATTTTCTGGCACAATATCTCACAGTGTTTCTCTGCTTATTTGTAAGGTTTTCAAGTGACTAAAATATTTGGAAGTAGTTTGTCACTCCTTCTTCCTAGTCTGTCTTCGTCTGGAAGCTCATCTGAAACCTGTCCACCATGGGTGACCCTGCTGGTATTTAAAATACTGGTGGCATAGATTTCAGAACCACAGCAACTCACAAGCCACCACACTATGACAAACTGACAGACAAGTGGTGGTACCTAAAATAGAGGGTCTATAAAAGGCACTAGGGGACTGGCTTATGAGTTTTCAAGAGGGAGTTTAGTTTCAGAGTGTGCAGGGGAAGGTAGAGTCCCCACTGAATAGTATTCATCTTGTCTTGATGGGTCTGGTGAAAAGAGCTGGGGATAAGATTCTTATGATTCAATAGCAAGTAATTGTTATCAAGGCTAATTGCAATTGTCACAAGTGTAAACGTAGAATTTTTGTAACAAAATGGGGGGAGGAGTTAATCTTACAGTCCAAGAACAGAGGACCCTAGGACCATCAAGGGAGAAGAGAATGAGTGGAATGTGGGACCCTATCCAGAGAAGCAGCGACACCAGAGATGGAGACAGAGATGAGGATATGGAGAAATAGAGCAGCTGAGGACTTTAAGATGCTACACTTCTCAGAAAGAGAAAGACTGTGTGCTGATGGCCAGGAGCTGGTGGCCGGGTGGCAGGCTTGCAGAATGTGCCCTTTGGTTGTTTAAATGATTATATATTCCTGAGTGATTTTTTTGTACATCCTCCCACCAAAAAAACAGAGGGAATAGAAACAAATACTGTTGAATGATGGTGCATGGAGGAGATTGTAATCATTGCAATGAAACGTGTGTAAAACTGATGTTCTCCCATGTAAACTATAGCTCAATTCACAATAAAAATTTTTAAAAAAGAAAATGTAAGTCAGCGAATGTAAGATGAATGAATGTTACCTGATGTAAGTAAATAAATGAAGATTTTCATTCATATAAATAGTTAACAAGTGACTGCAAAATCAGTTTGAACCACAAGGTCGATGGTTCAAGCTCAACAGTCGCTTCTCAGAAACCCTATGTAGGGTAGTTATGGGTCAGAACCAACTCAATGGCACTTAACAACAACAATTCTGTGCCAATGGCAGATGGGTACTGGAGGATACTATGATAGGCAGGTCAGTGGCAAGTCCTTCTCTCCTTGATGGAGTTTATTTTTCAATTAGCATATTAAATCAAGAAACGGTAATGGCGCGCTTCTTCTATGGATAGGGAAGCCTTCCCAGACACCCAGTCTATAGCAGCCTGCCACTGTCACCCCATCACTCCATCCTGTCTTATCCTTTAATTAGGTGCCTGTGAGTTGCTTTTTGACTCATGGTGACAGAGTGCTGGGTAGATTCAAACAGCTGAAATTTTGGTTAATAACTGAGCACGTAACCATTGTACCACAAAATCTCCTTAAAGTTTTTATTGTTGTTGTCTATTCTGACTCATAACAACCTTGTATGAGTATGACAGAGTAGAACTGTCCCAAAGCGTTTCCTAGGCTATAAATCTTTATTGGAGCAAATCTTTTCTCCTGAGGAGCTGCTGGTATAGTCAAGCCTTTTGGTTAGTAGCCAAGTGTTAAACTATTGAACCACTAATGTTAAGTGCTGTGGAGTCAGTTTCAACTCACAGTGATAACTGGTACAGGGTTTCTGAGGAGCAGCTGGTGGGTTTGAACCGCCGACCCTATGGTTTGCAGTCCAGTGTTGATCCTACAGCACCACACCAGGAGTCCACTTAGGCTCTTAATAAGGCTCTTATTACTACCTGAAATGACATTATTTATACAATATTCACCTCATTAGTGTGTCTTTCATCTATTGTATGCAACTTCATGACAGCAGGGTCACTGTTAGCACAGCTTATGCTGTGTTCAATATGCATTTGTTAAATAAATGAATAAATAAATACTAAGCACTGGTGAGCAAAAGAGAAATAGTCCCTGTTCTCATGAAGCTTACCATTTACTGAGGAAGCTTACTACCTATATGACTTTGAGCAAGCTAGTTCGTAGCTCTGACCCTCAGATTCCTAACCTGTAAGGATATTTATAATGGTACCCACTTAGTGTGGTGCTGTAGGATAAGCACTCAACTGCAAGATCGGTTTGAACCACAAGGTCAGCAGTTCAAACTCACCAGCTGCTCCTCAGAAACTCTATATAGGATTGATATGAGTCGGATCCAACTCAACAGCACTTAAGAACAACTTGATAGAGAAAAAACTCATAGAAAAAAAAATTTTTTGTTGTTATCAAATTGCATGCTTGTTGAGATGAGATAGGAGTTGTCTAAGTAAAGACCCTGAGTTGGGGAGTGTGTCTGGAGCAAAGGGAATAAGAAAGACTGTGGTGTTCTTGTGGGAGGCAGAAAAGACAGCTAGCTCTTGGAGGACTTGAAACATTTTGAACTTTATCCTGAGACTGGAGAGCAGAATTGAAGATATTCAGCAGAGCAGTGCCTTGGATCAAATTGCATTTAAAAAAATAAATAAATAAAATTTCTGGCTGCAGAAAAACATTAAAGGGTGTGTGCAAGGAGACTGTCAGGTGATGGTCACTAAGGTGGTGGCACAGACATGAAGGAAGTGGCTTGAGTTAGGAAATGTTGACGCTGTTAGGTGCTGTCCAGTCAATTTTGACTCATATTAGCCCCGTTGGTTGAGTATAGGAAGAGCTCTGTCTCCAGATCTTTCTTTCACAGAACCCGTTGTTTACTTACTCTTTATACTAGCACGGTTCCTTAAGAAATGTTTAGATAATCATTTGCGGATGAATTGAAATGGGGAAGATGAAACAGTAAGGAGTCAAAGATGGCTTCCACATTTCTGGAAAATCAAGAGAGTTTACATTCCTCACATGTAAATACACAGATATCAAATTTAGTCTTACAGGAAACAGAATAGCAAAGCCACCAGAAGTAGTCACCTGGACTCCAAGGCCATAAAATTTAAACACTAGAAAAATGTTGCTAGTGTTGTATTGACTATGCAAAGGCATTTGAAGCTATGAATAATAACAAACTACGAACAACATTACAAAGAATGGGAATTTTAGAACACTTGATTGTACTCATGAGGAACCTGTACATAGATTAAATTTCGTCTTCAAGCAGAAAAAGGGGATACTGTGGGGTTTAAAACCAGGACGGGTTGTATTCTTTCACCAAATTTATTCAACCTATATGCTGAGAAAATACTTTGAGAGGCTAGACTGAAAGTAGTCAGCCTCGGGATTGGAGGAAGGCTTATTACCAACCTGAGATATGCAGATAACACAATGTTGCTTGGTAAAAGCAAGAGGACTTGAAGCACTTACTGATGAAGGTCAAAGACCACAGCTTTCAGTATGGATTCCATACAATTTGATGTAAAGAAAACAAAAATCATCACAACTGGACTAATAGACAACATCATGATAAATGGAGAAATTATTGGAGTTGTCAAGGATTTAATTTTACTTGGATTCAAAATCAACACTCATAGAAGCAACAGTCAAGAGGTAAAACACCGTATTGCCTGGGGCATAGCTGTTGCAAAAGATCTCTTTAAAGTGTTAACAAGCAAAGATGTCAAGGGTGGGAGGGAAGGGAAAATTATTTATTAGCTTGAGGGTAGATGCATGTTAATTTGGTGATGGGGCAGGCAGTATACAACAGGAAGATTGGCAGAGGCAAAGTAAAGGTCAGGGAAGACACAGGAAAAATGCAAAAGTTACAATGAATAGAGATAAATACTGATGCTACACAGAGGGTATTGCAATCATTATATTTAATAAGTGTATGATTTGTTCAATGTAAAACTGATGATCTGCTCTGTAAACCTTCACTCAATTTACCATAAAAAGTAGAAATTAAAAAAAAAAAAGTCACAGGACTACAAATGGTATTTTCAATCCCTTTTTATTCAGCTGCTCCTTGGAAACCCTAGACAGGTTTGCTATGAGTCAGAACTAATTCAAAGGCACTTAACATCAACAACAACAACAACGTATGCATGTGAAAGCTGGACAATGAATAAGGAAGACCGAAGAAGAATTGATGCTTTTGAATGAAGTTGTTGGTGAAGAATATGGAAAATATCATGGACTACCAGAAGAACAAACAAATCTGTCTTGGAAGAAGTACAACATGAATGCTCCTTAGAAGTGAGGCTGGAGAGACTTCAATCTCATGTCATCAGGAGGGATCAGGCCCTGGAGAAGGACATCTTGCTTAGTAAAGTAGAGGGTCAGAGGAAAAAAAGACCCTCAAAGAGATGACTTGACACAGAAGCTACAGCAATGGGTTTAAATACAGCAACAACTGTGAAAATTCCACAGGACTAGGCAGTGTTTCATTCTGTGGTACATAGGCTCTCTGAGTCGGGACTGACTCGATGACACCTAACAACACTATCTGATCAGAGGCTGGGTGAACAGCCAGATGAAATCTGCTCTTGTGAAACAAAACAAACAAACACTAAACCAGTTGTTGTCCAATTGTTTCTGACTCATGGTGACATCATGCTCTAAAGAGAAGAACTATGCTCCATAACGTTTTCAAAGTTGGGTGAGTGTGTCTCTCTCAAATGGGTTCAAGCTGCCATCCTTGGGTTAGTAGTGGAGTTCTTAACTATTTGTGCTACTCATGGACTCTTTTTAGGGTGGGGGATTAATATGTTTTCACAAATAATACAGATGTAGGGTGAGAGGGAATGAAGGGGGTAAAGCACTAACTCTCAGTGGGTGATAAGTGATATTAACCTATCAAGAGAAAGAATGTATTCAGGTGATTGCATGGATCTACTGACTTAAACAAAATGGAGCTGCTTTAGTCATTGAGTCTCAAGCCAGATGTCTCCAAATGAGGAAGTTTATACATTGCCTGGGATGACCTTGTAGTCCTAGAAGGAGAACAGGACAAGGAGGATAGGATGAGCTTAAACCCACCCAGATAGTTATCTCAGGAATTAAGCAGAGACCCTAAAGGTAGAATATTTGAGAAGGATCATTGCGTGATCCTCTTTTCCCTGAATGATGGAATGTTTAAGAAGGACATTGCCAGATTGTTCCTCCCCTGCCCCCACCAAAGATGGTATCTTGATATTAAAATAGATTACCTGTACATCCAAATGTAACTTACCCTATATAATGCGCCTGCTCTTCATAATGGACAGGACGGTCTGGAGAAGCTATTCTCACCATCCTCCAGACTGCTGGCTTTCTGTTAATAAAGCTTGGATTGGATCTCTCCCCAGCTCTGTGACTGACTACAGTTTGGGTTTGGCAACACAGGAAAAAGAGAAAAATTTCCAGGTGGAGAAATGGATGCAGATCTCTTCAGTAGTACAACAGAATTGTAAGCGCTCAGGCTTCCGGTTTCATTCATTTGTTCATTCAGTCAACAAACTTTATATGGATCCTGGCGGTGTTTCGTTCTATTGTGCGTAAAATCGCTTTGAGTCTGTACCGACTTGATGGCACCTTACAGTGGGTTTAAGAAAAGTGTGCGACAGAGTTGTATTCTTTCATCATGCTTATTCAACCTGTATGCTAAGCAAATAATCAGAGAAGCTGGGTTATATGAAGAAAAACGTGGCATCAAGACTGAAGGAAGACTCATTAACAACCTGCAACATGCAGATGATGCAACCTTGCCTGCTGAAAGTGAAAAGGACTTAAAATACTTACTGATGAAGATCAAAGAGCACAGACTTTGGTATGGATTGCATCTCAATGTCAAGAAAACAAAAATCCTCAACACTGGACCAATAACCAACATTGTTATCAATGGAGAAAAGATAAAAGTTGTCAAGGACTTCATTCTTCTTGGATCAACACTCATGGAAGTTGTTGTTAGGTACCATCAAGTCTGTACCGACTCATAGCGACCCTATGCATAGCAGTCAAGAAATCAAATGACCCATTGCATTAGGGCAGACTGTGGAACAGACCACCAATTACTCATAAGCAAATTCAAACTGAAGCTAAACAAAATGAAAACAAGTCCATGAGAGCCAAAATATGACCTTGAACATATCTCACTTGAATTTAGAGATCGTCTGAAAAACAGATTTGATACATTATACACTAAAGACTGAAGACCAGAAGAGTTGTGGGATGACATCAAGAACATCATACATGAAGAAAGCAAAGAGTCATTGAGAAGACAAGAAAGATGGAAAAGATCAAAACGGATGTCAGAAAAGACACTGAAACTTGCTCTCCAGCGTAGAGATGCTAAAGCAAATGGGAGAAATGAGGATGTCCAAGAGCTGAACAGAAAGTTTCAAAGATCAGCTCGAGAAGATAAAGCCAAATATTACAACAAAATATGCAAAGATCTGGAATCAGAAAACCAAAAAGGAACAACATGCTCCACATTTCTCAAGCTGGGGAAACTGAAGAAAAAATTCAAGGCTCGACTTTCATTATTGAAAGATTCTCTGGGCAAATTGTTGAATGATGCAGAAAGCATCAAGAGAAGATGAAAGGAATATACAAAGTCACTGTACCAAAAGAAAATGGTTACTGTTCAACCATTTCAAGAGGTAGCTTATGATCAAGAGCCAATGATACTGAAGGAGGAAGTCCAAGATGCATTGAAGGAATTGGCAAAGAACAAGGCACCAGGAATTGATGGAATGAAAATGGAAATCTTTCAAGAAAATGAGACAGCACAGAAGGCACTCACTCAGCTCTGCCAAGAAATTTGGACGACAGCTATCTGGCTGACTGATTGGAAAAGATCCATATTTGTGCCCATTCCAAAGAGAGGTGACCCAATGGAATGCGGAAATCAAGGAACAATCTCTTTGATATCCCATGCGAGTAAAGTTTTACTAAAGGTAATACAGAAATGGCTACAATCATATATTGACAGACAACTTCCAGAGGTTCAAGGTGGATTCAGAAGAGGCCGTGGAATGAGGGATATCATTGCTAATGTCCAGTGGATCTTGGCTGAAAGCAGAGAATATCAGAAAGATGCTTACCTGTGCTTTATTGACTACGCAAAGGTTTTTGATTGTGTGGATCATAACAAGCTATGGACAACATTGAAAAGTACGAGTATTCCGGAACACTTAATTGTGCTCATGAGGAATCTGTACATGGACCAAGAGGCAGTTGTTTGAACACAACATAAGAACACTGAATGGTTTACAATTAAAAAAGGTGTGCAACAAGGTTGTATTCTTTCACCATACTTATTCAACCTGTATGCTGAGCAAATAATATGAGAAGCTTGGTTATATGAAGAAAAATGTGGCATCAGGATTGGAGGAAGACTCATTAACAACCTGTGATATGCAGATGATACAACCTTGCTTGCTGAAAGTGAAGAGGACTTAAAACATTTACTGATGAAGATCCAAGAGCACAGCCTTCAGTATGGATTACATCTCAATGTCAAGAAAACAAAAATCATCATCGTTGGACCAATAACCAACATTCTTATCAATTGAGCAAAGATTGAAGTTGTCAAGGACTTCATTCTTCTTGGGTCAACTATCAACACTCATGGAAGTAGCAGTCAAGAAATCAAACGACATATTGCATTAGGCAAATGTGCTGCACAAGACCTTTTTAAAGTGTTGAAGAGCAAAGAGGTCAGCTTGAGGACTAAGGTGTGCCTGATCGAAGCCATGCTATTTTCAATAACCTCATATACATGCAAAAGCTGGACAGTGAATAAGGAACACCATAGAAAAATTGGTGGTTTTGAGTTATGGTGTTGGAGAAGAATATTGAAGATGCCATGAGCTGCCAAAAGAACTAATAGATCCATTTTGGAAGAAGCACAACTAGAGTGCTCCTTGGAGGCCTAGATGGCCAAACTTTGTCTCTCATACTTCAGACATATTGTCAGGAGGGAACAGTTACTGGAGAAGGATCTCATGTTTGGTAAGGAAGGTCAGAGAAAAAGAGGAAGACCTCCAATGAGATGGATTGGCCAAGTAGCAGCATCGATGGACTCAAGCGAGGCAATAGTAGAGAGGTTGGCCCAAGATCGGGCAGTGTTTCGTTCTGCTATGCATAAGGTCACTGTGGGTGGGTACCGACTCGATGGCACCTAACAACAACAACATTGCATTAGGCAAATCTGCTGCACAAGAACTCTTTAAAGTGTTGAACATCAAAGATGTCAGCTTGAGAACTAAGGTGCACCTGACTCAAGCCATGGTATTTTCAGTAACTTCATATGCATGCGTAAGCTGGACAGTGAATAAAGAAGACCATAGAAGAATTGATGTTTTTGAGTTATGGTATTGAGGAGAATATTGGAAGTGTCATGAGCTGCCAAAAGAATAAGCAGATCTGTGTCAGAAGAAGTGCAGCCAGAGTGCTTCTTGGAGGCAAGGATGGCCAAACTTTGTCTCTCATACATCGGACATATTGCCAGGAGGGACCAGTCCCTGGAGAAAGATGTCATGTTTGGTAAAGTGTAGGGTCAGAGAAAAAGAGGAAGACCCCCAGCAAGATGGATTGGCAAAGTGACAGCATCAATGGGCTCAAGTGTGGCAACTATTGTGATGTTGGCCCAGGATTGGGCAATGTTTCATTCTGTTGTGCATAGGGTTTCTATATGGTACCTAACAACAACAGTGGCTTAATGTGCTGGACTGCAAAGTCGCTTTGAACTGTGAGGTCAGCGATTCAAACTCACCAGCTGCTCCTTGGAAACCCTATACAAGGTTGCTATGGGTTGGAATTGACATGACAGCACTTAACAACAACAACAACACAGAGAGCCAGTCTCTGCTCTGGATGCTGGGGACAGAACTATGAGATAAACTATCCCAGAACAACTTGCCCTTATTGGGGAGAGAGATAAGAACCAAGAAAATAAATGATTGTGTGTGTGTATAACTTGTAAAATATTTGAATCAAGAGAGTTTTTGAAGTTAAGAACAGAGTGTCCCAGGGTAAAATCACCATAAAGTTTTTAAAAAAACAAAACCCAAAACAACCCAAATCCCATTGCCAGTGACTTGATTTCAACTCAAAGTAACCCTATATAGGGTTTCTGAGACTGCAGATCTTTACTGGATCAGATAATCTCATCTTTCTCCCGAGAGGCAGCTGGTGGGCTTGAACTGGTAGATTTTAACAGAGGACCTTGCAGTTAATAGCCCATGCGTAACCCATAGTCCTGGTGTGGCGCTGTGGGCTAATGCGTCAGACTGCAAAGATGTTTGAACTGCAAAGATCGGTGGTTCAAGCTCACCAGCTGCTCCTTGGAAACCCTATACAGGGTCGCTATGGGTCGGAATCGACTTGAAGGCCCTTAACAACAACAACAAACCCATCATGCCACCAGGATTGTAAAAAAAGAGATTTTATTTGGCATATGTAGCAAAAAGAAAAATAAGGTAACTGGAGGGACGTGCCATCAGAACATTACAAAATCAAGGGCATGTATGGTGGTGGTGGTGGTGGTTATGGGCCGTGGAGTCAGTTCCAACTCATAGCAACCCTGCATACAGTTTCTGAGGCTGTACATCTTTACGGGAGCAGAAAGTCTCATCTTTCTCCTGTAAGGGCATTTATAAGACTACATTTTAGTAAATATTTCACTTTTCCATTGTTGTTTGTTTTTAAGTGTCATGGAGTCAGTTCCGACTCATAGTGACTCTGTATAGGTTTTCAGAGGAGCAACTGGTGAGTTTGAACTGCCAACCTTGCTGTTCAAACTGTCCTTGTGGTCCAATGCTTATCTTACAGCTCCACACCAAGATTCCTCACTTTTCTGTAGATTTTCTAAAAGCTATTGAATTACCCTGAGTTTGTTTTTCAAGTAAATTTTCAGTAATAACAGTAAGGAGGGTCTTTATTGGTCTAACAAATCTTATTTTTCATCAATTGCCTAAGGATGAAGATAGAGTGATAATTACCCTTTAACTTTAAATCTTTAAATCTTGTTTGTTGTAAGGAGGACATGCCCAGGCAAGTTCCTTAGTTCCCTGTAAGTACTTTTCTATGCACTAGTTAACCTGTTCTTGGAGGCAAGCTGTCTTTCCCTTGGTTTGCCCAATTTGTAATCTATCTCAATCATATAAAAGCCCTAGTGGTGCAGTGGGTGAAGCCTTGAGTGGCTAACTACAAGGTTGTTGGGTGAACACACCAGCTAATCCTATAAAGATTTACAGTCTTGAAACCCTAAGGAGCAGTTCTATCCTGTCCTGTAGGCTTGGCTATTAGTCAGAATCAACTTGGTGGCCTTGGTGTTTATTTTCAACCATAGTCTTCCTGAGAGTAAACTGCTTCTCCTAGTACTTCCAAGGACTTGTTTAAGCATGATCACATTGGTGGTTTAATGGTCAGAAACATTGGGGATATTACAAGTTGTTGTTCTTAGGTGCCATAGAGTCAGTTTCAACTCATAGTCAGAATCTTTGTTTTTTTCACCGACCCTCCACTTAACCAAGCATGATGTCTTTGTCCTGGGTTTGGTTCCTTGTGTCAGAAATATGAGAGAGGAAATCTTACCATCCTGGCTTCTTCCAAGGAGCATTTTGGCTATACTTTTTCAAACACAGATTTGTTTGTTCTTCTAAAGAGACAGTCTGTTGTACTTTTGATATTCTCCTCCAACACCATAACTCAAATGTATCAATTCTCCTGCTATCTTCCCTATTCGTTGTTAAACTTTCTCATCTATATGAAGCTACTGAAAAGACCACAGCTTTGGGTCAGGTGCACCTTAGTACTCAAATCGATGTCTTTGCTCTTGAACTCTTTAAAGAGGTCTTGTGCAGCAAATTTGACTAGTGCAGTATGCCATTTGATTTCTTGGCTGCTGCTTGCATAAATGTTGAATGTAAATTCAAGCAAAATAAAGTATCTGAAAACTTCAGTCTTTTCTTCATTTATCATGATGTTGTTTATTGTTCCAATTGTGAGAATCTTTGTTTTGTTTATATTGAAGTATTACCCAAACTAAAGACTGTAGTAAGTATTTACTTACTAATGAAGATAAAAGTCCTCCTCATTTTCAGCGAACAAGGTTGTATCATCTGCATATTACAGGTTTTTAATGAGTCTTCCTACAATCCAAACCTTCTTCTTCATCTAATTCAGTTTCTTGCTCAGCGTACAGAACGAATAAGTATGGTGAAAGGATATAGCCCTAGTGCACACCTTTCCTGATTTAAAACCATTCCATATCTCTTTGTTCTCTTTTAAAAACTGCCTCTTGGTCTATGTACAGGTTCCTCATGAGCACAATTAAATGTTCTGGAATACTTATTCTTGCCATGATCCACATAGTCGAAAGTCTTTGCATAGACAATAAAGCACAAATAAACATCTTCCTGGTATTCTCTGCTTTTAGCCAAGGTCCATCTGACACAAGCAATGATATCCCTAGATCCACATCCTCTTCTGTTGTTGTTGTTGTTATGTGCCGTGGAGTTGGTTCCGACTCATAGCGACCCTACACAGGGTTTCCGAGGCTGTAAATCTTTACGGAAGCAGACTGCCTCATCTTTCTTCCGCGGAACCGCTGGTAGTTTCGAACTGCGGACCTTGCGGCTCGCAGCCCGATTCATAACCACTACGCTACCAGAATTTCTGGCTGTTATCTATCAATGTGCCATGGCACTGTTTTTTAATTATCTTCAGCAAAATATTACTTGTATGTGATATTAATGATATTGTTTGATGATTCCCACATTCCATATTTGTGGTTGAGCAGGTAGCTTCCAAATTTTTTGGCGTAGATGATTGAGTGCCTTCAGTGCTGAATCCATTTGTTGAAAGATTTCAACATGTATTCTGTCACTTCTGGAACCTTGTTTTTTTGCCAATGCCTTCAGTGCAGCATGGACTGCTTCCTTCAGTATCATTGGTTCTTGATCATATGCCACCTCTTGAAATGGTTGAACATAAACAATTTCTTTTTGGTGCAGTGACTTTGTGTATTCCTTCTATCTTCTTTTGATGTTTTCTGCATCGTTCAATACTTTGCCCTTGTGTTGTTGTTGTTGTTGTGAAGTGCTGTCGAGTCAGTTCCGACCCATATTGACCCTGTATAAGGTTTCCTAGGAGCATCTGGTGAGCTTGAACCACCAACCTTGCAGGTTAAACGGCTTTGCAGTCTGGCACATTCACCCAAGAGGTGTTGAAGTTTTATATAAATTTTAGACATTAGTGCCTTGTGTGATATGCCATTGCAAGTTTTCTTTTCCTGTTCTGTGGGCTCTCTTTTTACACTTTTGGTGAAATCTTTTGATGCACATCAGTTTCTCAATTTTTAGGAAGTCCCAGTCATCTATTTTGCCCTCTCTGGTTTGTGTGTGTGATTTTTGTGTTTTGCAATGTTTGATAGTCTATGTATGCTATGTATTAGAGTCCCTAAGTTTGTTCCTATTCTGTAATTGATGATCTTTATAGTTCTAGATTTTACAGTTAGGTCTTTACTCCATGTTAAGTTTGTTTTTTTATATGGTGTGAGATATGGGTCTTGCTTCATTCTTTTGCAAACTGATTTTCAGTTTTGCCAGCACCATTTGTTGAAGAGAATATATCTTCCCTATTTAATGTGTTTGACCCTTTGTCAAAGATCAGTTGCCTGTATGCAGATGGGTTTACTTCTGAGTTCTCAATTCTGTTCCATTGATCTATGTATCTTTCATTGTACCCGTACCAGGCTGTTCTGACCACTGTGACTATGTAGATAGTTTTGAGATATCTCCAATTTTGACTTTATTCTTCTTAAGGAGTGTTTTGCTTATCTGAGATCTCTTTCCTTCCCATAAAGTTGATGATCATTTTTTCCCATGTCTTCAGAGAATGTTGTTGGAATCTGGATTGGGATTGAGTTATATCTGGATATTGCTTTGGGCAGTATTGACTCCATAGAGTTTTTAATGGCAGATTTTTTTTTTTTTTTTCAGAAGTAGATCACCAGGGCTTTCCTTCAAGGCAATTCTAGATGGACTTGAACCTTCAGTCTTTCAGTTAACAGCTGAGCACATTAACCATGTGGACCACCCACTGCCATTGGATGGGCCCTACTGCCATTGTAGAGTGTGACATTTCCCAGAAGTAATTGATTCATAACTACTGTTTGGAAACAATGACATCAGCTAAGGAGCCCTGGTGGCAGTGTGGGTTCTTAGGCATTGGGCTACTAACCACAATGTTGGAGGTTCAAACTCACCTACTGCTGCTTCTCAGGAGGAAGATGAAGCTGTCTGCTCCCATAAGGATTTAATTTACACTCTCAGAAATCCCATATAGGGTCATTATGAGTCAAAGTCAAATCGATAGCAGTGATTTTTGGTTTTACACAGTTCTTCCTACATGTCAGCATGGTTCTAAACACTGTATAGCAAATGACCAAGATCACAAAACAGGCAAGAGTGGGTTCAGACTTATATTTCTTATGCTGCCTAAAATAATGATAATAATAACCATAACTATTATCATTCCATTTTAAAAACATCTTTATTTTATTATTTTTTAAAATTATTTCCCCCTTCATCCAAGTTAACATGTACCTACCCTTCAACCAGTGACCCACCTTCCCCTCCCCGCCCACTCCTGATAACCATCAAAGAATGCCTCTTTCTTGTCAAAACCTTTTTTTGTTTTACTTTTTACAATAATAGTCTTATATAATACATTTATGACTGATTTATTTCACTCAGCATGTTGTTGTTGTTAGGTGTCATCGAGTTGGTACCAACTCATAGCGACCTTATGCACAGCAGAATGAAACACAGACCAATCCTGGACCAACCTCACTACTGTTGCCACGCTTGAATCTATCGATGCTGCCACTTGGCCAATCCATCTCGTTGGGGGGTCTTCCTCTTTTTATCTGACCCTCCACCTT
>NW_006408624.1:8210260-8212332 GCF_000296735.1 Chrysochloris asiatica
ACAAAGCCTAGAAGTAGGACTGATCTGATCTCATTTTGCTATAGGCTCTTGCTTCTGCATTACCTAGGAGATTATGTGCTTTGTTGTTGTTGTTGTTGTTGTAGCAACTCATAGTACTTCTAAGGAGCAGCTGATGGGTTTAAACTGCCAATATTGTGGTCTGCAGTCTAGAGCTTGTGGTCTACAGCACCACACCAGGAAGTTATGTGTTGGAGGATGAAAATGAAGGCACTTTCATTTTCAAATGGCCTTTTGTTCAGAGTTTGAGCTCATTCTCCATCCTGACTCATACTAACTTCTTTAACAATCAGTGACCCTGCTGTTGAGTTAAAGCCTAAAACTAAGAAAGTGCTTTCTCTTTGATCTAAGGGAAGGTCATGATACCACTTGACTTAAGTACATAACGAAAGCTATCTCCAGCAACTGTCAAACCCTTAGGCAGATAAATGCATAACAAAAGAAATGGAGTTTTAATATTTTTAAGGAAGGATCTCCTGGTGTGGCGTTGTAGGATGACCACTGGTCTTCAAACGAGTTGAACAGTTCAAGCCCACTAGCTGCTCCTTGGAAACCCTGTACAGGGTTGCTCTGAATCAGAATGGACTCGATAGCATTTAACAACAGCAACAAGGAATGATGTAAGGAATCCTGGTGGCACCATGGGTTAAGCTAACCAAAAATGGTTGGAATCCACTAGTCATTCCATGGGAAAAAGATGACGTAGTCAGCTCCTGTTCTTGTTAAGTTGCCATTGATTCAGTTCTGACTTATAAGGATCCTGCACAAGGTTTCTAAGGAGCAGCTGGTGGGTTTGAACCACCAACATTGTAGTTCTCAGTCCAGTGCTGATCCTATAGCACCATACTGTTGATTGTTGATGTTAAATGCTACTGAGCTGGTTCCGACTCACAGTGACCCTGTCTAGGGTTTCTGAGGAGGGGCTAGTGAATTTGAACTGCTGACCTTGTGGTTCAAACCAATCTTGCAGTCCAGTGTATTATTCCACAGCACCACACCAGGACTCTGCAGTGCCTTACTAGGACTGAAGAGGTGGGTTTGAACTGCTGCCCTTTTGGTTAGCAGTCCAGTGCTTATCTTATAGCGCCACAACTCAGAAGACTCCTCAGAAACCCTACGTAGGGTAACTAGGAGTGAGAATTGATCTATGACAGTGGGCTTGTTTTTAATTTTTTGTTTATTAAGTTTGGCAGGGACTATGGAGTCCTAGTGTGGCACTGTGGGCTAATGCGTCAGACTGCAAAGTCATTTGAACTGCAAGGTCGGTGGTTCAAGCTCACCAGCTGTTTCTTGGAAACCCTATACAGGGTCACTATGGGTCAAATTGACTCGACGGCACTTAATAAGAACCCTGGTGGAGCACAGCTCCTCAGAACAAAAAAAAAGAATCTGTTGCCTTCCTTAAAGACTCACAGTCTCAGAAACCCTATGGAGCAGTTTTCCTCTGTCCTATAGGATTACCATGGAGTCCTGATATGGCACCGTGGGTTAATGCGTTGCACTGCAATCTCATTTGAACCTCAATGTTGGTGGTTCAAGCTCACCAGCCGCTCCTCAGAAACCCTATACAGGGGTCGCTATGGGGTGGAACCAAGTTGACAGCACTTCACGACAACAACATAGGATCACCACAGCACACCGCCACCACCACAGGATTACTATGAGTCACAATAGACAATGAAGGGTCTTGACACAAACCTTATCAAAGGTCCTCTGGAAACATTTAAGACAAACCTGCCACTCTTCCCAATAATGCCTTTATAGCTTTCAGAATAAACTTTATATGCTAACGGAAGTTTCCAAACAATCTGGTCTCTGCTTGTATCCCCCTTATTGAAGTCCACCCATCCTCCTCCCACATCCTAGACTAGATCCAGCCTTTATGAAAGCTTCAGCTCAGTTGGCCCCTCTAGGAAGCTTTCCCTTCCTGCCTCTTGTGGATGTGTTAGGATTTCCTCCTTCCTAACTATAGTAGCAAAACTTTACTCGCTACTATATATATACCAGAAGGATGTTTACCTGTGCTTTATTGACTATGCAAAGGCTTTCGATTG
>NW_006408624.1:8213922-8218096 GCF_000296735.1 Chrysochloris asiatica
GATTTGCCTAATGCAATACGTTGTTTGATTTTTTGACTGCTGCTTCCATGAGTGTTGATGGTTGACCTAGGAAGAATGAAGTCCTTGACAACTTCAATATTTTCTCCATTGATAAGAATGTTGTTTATTGGTGCAGAGGTTGTTAATGAGTCTTTTTCACCAATCCTGATGCCATGTTTTTCTTCATCTAACCCAGCTTCTCTGATTATTTGCTCAGCATACAGGTTGAATAAGTACGATGAAATAATACAATCCTGTAGAACACCTTTCTTAACTTTAAACCATTCAATGTTCCCATGTTCTATTAGGACAACTGCTTCTTGTTTCAGGTACAGATTCCTGATGCGCACAATTAAAGTGTTCTGGAATACTCATACTTCGCAATATTGTCCATAACTTGTCATAAGCCACACAATCGAAAGCCTTTGCATAGTCAGTAAAGCACAGGTAAACTTCTGTGTTGTAGTAGCGCTGTAGTAGACTATTGTGGACTTTGGAGTCCTGGTGTGGTGCTGTTGTATACTGTAATAGACTATGAAGTCCTGGTGCGGTGCGGTGCTGTGTTGTTGTTGTTGTTGTTAAGTGCTGTTGAGTTGATTCTGGTCCATAACGACCCTGAATAGGGTTTCCAAGGAGCAATTGGTGAGCTTGAATCAACAGTCTTACAGTTCAAACTGACTTTGCAGTCCAGTGCATTAACCTACAGTGTCACACCTGTCTTGTAACAGCAGACTGTAGTAGACACACCAGTGTGGTAGTGTAGTAGACTGTAATTGACTATGGAGTCCTGGTGTGATGCTGTAGGATAAGCATTGGACTGCTAATTGCAAAGTTGGCAGTTCAAAGTCATCAGCTGCTCCTTGGAAACCCTATATAGAGTCACTATGAGTTGGAAACAACTTGACAGCACTAAACAGCAGCAATGACAAGAAGAAGTATCAAGCGGTGGTCAGGTCAAAGAAGGACGTGCCCAGGACAAGGTCATGTTAGTCTCTGTACCATTGGATTCTGGTATGTAGCCGAGAGTGGGCCATGGGAATATCCTCCCTCCCCAACAGCATCATATAGATAGTAAATACATGATGGCACTTTTGCAGAAGCCCTTCAAAGCAGAAGGATTTTTGTTTTGCAGGAGTGGATAAGTAATGGTTTAGAAGTAACATTGGAAGGGCTACCTGCTCCTGGTGGAGGATGGAAGAATGAACAGAGGGCCTTGGGAAGCAATGCCAGAAGGAGCCTGGCAGTGTCGTTCAGCGGTTAAGGGAGTAGACTTTAGACCATAGAGATTGTGAATCAACAACATATAGATGTCAAAAGTCATGGTATCCACTTAGTCTCTGAAATATGTATAAAATGTTTGGTCCCTGGGAGTTGTGGTTGGACTGGAGACCACAGGGTCTGACTGGACGTGATCCAAACATAGTCCTAACTATGTTTTGATGGGTGTGGTGAACACATTGTCGTAAATGCTGGCAGTCCCGGGACTGATAGTGTGTTGGGAGGATCACAGAAAAATCCACTTATCTGAAATGGCCTTGAATCTGCATAGGCTGATAATACTCCTACAAAGAAATAAGCTCTTGGTTCTTGGTGGTGGGTGGGGCTTGTGTGGACAATGTTGGGAAAGGAATGCTCTCCTCCACTTTATCACCCAGCCCGAGTGCTCATAACGTTTGACATTGCTGCAAAAGCCTCCTCAGCTGTCTCCCCACTGATGTTCCTGCCGTCCATTCCGGACATGGCAGCCAGAAGCATTTTTCAAACATGTAAATGAGACTATTTCACCAGCCTCACCCATCTAAAATTCTGCCAGAGGCTTCTCATGCCTCTTAAATAAGAGCTGGCAATAGTATTTTTACAATTCAAGTGGTAAGGTGGGTCATTTTAAGTGGGACTTAGAGGAATATTAAAAAAATTTCGGTTGTATTTTAGACAAAATACAAGTGGCATGCCAATCCTTTGATTTCATGAATATTCTTGCTTAGGATAATGATATGTTCACAAATGGAACCATGTTAAAAGAAAAAATATTAAGGAAATACTAGTTACAGGCTGAATGTCATGAAGAGGATTCTCACAAGAATGAAGCTTAGGGAATTACCCCTCTGGCCTCGGCCCCTCCCTCTCTGGTTCTAACCTTGGTAGTGGTCCTTGAAAATGTCACACACTCATCTACCAGGAATGTTCTGGAATGTTTTCCCCAAACTCACACCTACACCATTGCCCCCATCCTTTGCTAAAATAATGTCAACTCATTCTTCAGATCTGGAGTTATTTTTTCAGGGAGTCTTGTGGTCTGAGAGGCCCTTGAAGTTGCACTTCATAGCATGTGTTAGTGTGTGTTTTTGTCAGGGATGGGTTAACCTGTAAGCATGGTGTGCATAACCTTACAGTAAATGAGGCATGTTGTTGTTGTTAAGTGCTGTTGAGTTGGTTCAAACTCATAGTGACCCTGTATAGGACCTTGCGGTCCAGCGCATTAACCCATAGCACCATACCAGGACTATACACTGGCTAAACTGTGTTTACTTACTAATCTGTAGTGAACATCTTTGATGTGGTGAGCCCCAGGTGGAATCTGTTCCTGGATCTGTGATAAAACCTGAGTCTCCCACTAGAACATAAGCTTTACCTTGTACAGTGTCAGGCACATAAACCAAACCACCACCACCAACCCCTCTAAAAAACACTCTGACTGTTGAGTAGATTTCAACTGATAGTGAAAAAGTAGAACTATCCCCCTAGGGTGTTCAAGGTGTAAACCTTTAGGAGAGCAGATAGTCTCTCATCTTTCTCTCCAGGAACAGCTGGTGGGGTTTATACTGCTGACCTTTAGGTTATCAGTCAAGCACTTACAATGTGCCACCAAACCTCCTTGCCAGGCACATGCTAAGCCCTTATTTGTTGATGAAGGCATGGATGAATCCAGCGACTCTAGCATGATGACACCAGCTGCCCCTCCCCCAATGGAGCTAGAATCGCTTGACTCTGGTCTTTGAGAAAAGAGGCCCGAACATTCTGTGGCTGGTCCTGAGCAGAGGGTTCAGGAAGTTGGAAAGTATAGCAGTAGAGTAAATGACTCCTTCCAGAATATGGCTAAGAAGGAAGGAGAGATGGGATCGCATCCTGTCTTTCCTCACCTGGTCCTGGCTGGGCCCTTTTCCTGGAGGACCCAGCACAGCTGTGCAGGCAGGATTAGGGGTTTCCACCCTAAACAGCCAAGGAGGCAGTCCCCCCACCTACCATGGGTGTATCTTCCCCTGGTCTCTCTCTAGACTTCAGTGTTTGCCTTTCCTGGGCAGCATGGACCATTTTAGCCAGATATTTGCTACAGGAAGATTTAGGTTCAGAATGTGTATTTTTTAATTTAAAAAATTTTAAATATTAAAAGGCCCATAATGTAAAAAATATCCATGTACTCATCATCTAGAATAATAAACTACTAACATTTTTGCTTCAGATACATTGTTTATAGAAAATAAACAGAACCTCACAGATAAAGCTCAGCCCCCTTTGTTCCTCTCCCCAGTCCAAGCTCTCATCCCTCTCCCTTTCCCAGGAGCAATTGTTACTATTAATTTGATGTGTATCCTTTTAATCTATTCTGTGAACAAAACAGAATGAACATTCCTAACAGCAAGAATAGAATCTCTTCAAATAATCATAAATAAACCGCTGATGATGGGGAAAAAAAAATGAAGTACCAATCCATGCTAACATGAATCAAACATTATACATGAAAGAGGCTAGACACAAAGGGTCACATATTCTATTATCTTACGTATATAGAACAGGCAAAACCAAGTTGCTGTTATTAAGTGCCATTAAGTTGTTCCCAACTCATATTAACCCTGTATAGGCTTTCCGAGGCTGTAAATGTTTGAGGGAGCAGAAAGCCTCAGCTTTCTCCCTCAGAGCGGCAGGTGGAGTCGAACCACCAACCTCGTGGTTATAGTACAGAGTTACTGCACTCTCTATGTTGTTGTTATTCTTGTTAAGTGGTGTTGAGTCATTCTGACTCATAGCGACTCTGGATAGAGTTTCTGAGGAGTGACTGGTGGGTTTGAACTACTGGCCTTGTGGTTAGCAGTCCAGTGCTTATCCTACAGCACTACACCAGGACTCCTTGTTGTTGTTGTTGTTGTTGTCAGGTGCCATCGAGTCGGAACCGACT
>NW_006408624.1:8219877-8221251 GCF_000296735.1 Chrysochloris asiatica
GCTCTTGCACCTCTTCAATTTTTCCATTTGCTTTGGCCCCCCTACGCTGGAGAGCAAGTTTCAGAGTCTCTTCTGACATCCATCTTGATCTTTTCAAGAAAAGAAGGACTCCTTGTAGACACATAAAATTCATGTTGTTGTTAAGTGCAGTTGAGTCAGTTCTGACTCATTGGGTTTCCTAGGAGTGAGCTGGTGAGTTTGAACTGCCAACCTTTTAGTTCAAACCAATCTTGCAGTCCGGTGCTTATCCTACAGTGCCACACCAGGACTCCAGGACTCCCTACAGACACATAAAATCCATGTTGTTGTTAAGTGCAGTTGAGTCAGTTCCAACTCATAGCGACCCTGTATAGGGCTTCCTAGGAGCGGCTGGTGAGTTTGAACTGCTAACCTTTTGGTTCAAACCAATCTTGCAGTCCATTGTTTATCCTTCAGTGCCACACCAGGACTCCATTTCACAGTTTAAGAGTTTAGAAGTCCAAATTCAGAATGGCAGTTCTAGTGCAGACTTTCTTTTTTTGTAAACTCTGGGGAAAGGTCTTTGTCTCCTTTCAGCATCTGTAGGCCCAGCATACCTTGGCGATCTCTCTGCATTTCGGCATCATTCGTCCTCTGGATCTAAAATCCACAGTTACAGAAAATAGATTAGTGGTAGCCAGGGACTGGAGAGTGGAGAACACCTGCTTAATGGATTTAAAACAACAACAGCAACAAACCCTAAACCCATTTTTATTAGATCAATTTTGACTCATGGAGACTCCATGTGTTATAGAGAACTGAGTTCCATAGGATTTTCTTGCCTGTTGGGTAGGTGCACACCACCAACCTTTTGGTTAGCAACTAAACACAAACTTAATGGGTGTGGGTTTTCTTTTTGGGGTGATGAAATGTTCTGGAATTAGCGGTGATAGTTACACACGTGAATATACTAAAACACTGAATTTAAAATGGTTAAAATAGTGAATTTTATTATGCAAATCTTATCCCAATAATAATAATTTTAAAAAGCAAAATGTGATCTTAAACTATTTCCCTAACTGTGCTCATGTTGTGTTGTTAATGCCATCAAGTTGGTTCTGACTCATATTGACCCTGTGTATAACAGAACTTTCAATATTCTCCTCCAACACTATGCCAGCTCTAGTGAAGACTTTCTTTCTTTCTTTGTAAACTTAACATCTCAATGCAAAGAAAACAAAATCCTCACCACTGGACCAATAAACAACATTCTTCGTAATGGAGAAAAGATTGAAGTTGTCAAGGACTTCATTCTTCTTGGATCAACTATCAACACTCAAGGAAGCAGCAGTCAAGAAATCAAACAACGTATTGCATTAGGCAAATCTGCGGCACAAGATCTTTTTAAAGTATTGA
>NW_006408624.1:8223121-8236794 GCF_000296735.1 Chrysochloris asiatica
GAAGGCCCAGCCGGTGAGCTTGAACTGTCTATCTTGCCGTTCAAGCAGACTTTGCAGTCTAGTGCTTTAACCCACAGAGCCACACCAGAACTCTCACATGCATATGAAGTGATTGAAAATACCATGACTTGGGTCAGGTACATCCTTATTCTTTAACAGTTTAAAGAGGTCTTGTGCAGCAGATTTGCAATATGTCATTGGATTTCTTGACTGCTACTTCCATGAGTGTTGATTATGGATCCAAACAAAATGAAATCTTAGAAAACATTAATCTATTCTTCATTTATCATGATGTTATTTATTGGTCTAGTTGTGAGGATTTTAATTTTCTTTATCATACAATCCATACTGAAGGCTACAGTCTTTGATCTTCATTAGTCCTCTTTGCTTTTAGTTTGTGTCATCTGCATATCACAGGTTGTTAATGAGTCTTCCTCCAATCCTGACCGATGCCAAATTCTTTTCCATATAATTCAGTTTCTCAGATTATTTGCTTGAATAATTTGATTGAATAAGTATGGTGAAAAGATACAAACTTGGTGCATACCTTTCCTGATTTTAAAGCACAGAATATCCCTTTGTTCTGTTCAAATGATTGCCTTTTGATTTGATGATCCACATGAACACAATGAAGTATTCTGGAATACCCATTCTTTGCAATGTTATCCATACTCTGTTATGATCCACACAGTTGAATGCCTTTGCATAGTCAATAAAGCACAAATAAACATCCTTCTGGTATTCTCTGCTTTCAGCCAAATTCCATTACTGATGTCAGTAATGATAGCCCTAGTTCCATGTCCTCTTCTGAATCTGCTGATATTTCTGGCAGTTCCCTGTAGATGTACTATTGCAACCATTTTTAAATGATCTTCAGCAAAGTTTTACTTTCATATGATAATAATGCTGTTAGATGATTTTTGCATTCTATTGGGTGAACTTTCTTTGGAATGCGCACACACACATGAATGCCTTCCAATTGGTTGGCCAGGTAGCTGTCTTCCAAATTTCTTGGCATAGAGGAGTGAGCACCTCCAGTGCTTATATCAGTTTGTCAAAATATTTCAATTTATATTTCACCACTTCCTAGAGCCTTGTTTTATGCCTATGCCTTCAGTGTAGCTTGGATTTCTTCCTTTAATACCATCATGGATTCTTGATCATATGCTACTTCTTGAAATGGTTGATTATGGACCAAATCGTTTTGGTATAGTGACTACGTGTACTCTTGCCATCTCCTTTTGATGCTTCCTGCATCATTTAATATTTTGTTCATCCAATCCTTCAATATTGCCACAGAGTCTTGGATTTTTTCTTCAGTTCTTTCAGCTTGAGAAATGCTTGTTGTTGTTGTTGTTGTTGTTAAGTGCCGTCGAGTCGGTTTCGACCCATAGCGACCCTGAATAGGGTTTCCGAGGCTGTAAATCTTTACGGGAGCAGATCGCCTCATCTTTCTCCCGCAGAGCAGCTGGTAGTTTCGAACTGCTGACCTTCCAGTTCGCAGCCAGATTCGTAACCACTACGCTACCAGAGCTCTTATCTTTTGCTTTTCTGACTCAAGGTCTTTGTACACTTCATTATCATACTTTAGTTTGTCTTCTCTAGCTGCCCTTTGAAATTTTGTATTCAGCTCTTTTGCTTCATCATTTCTTCTAATCACTTTAGCCTCTTCTGACATACAGTTTAGTATTTTTTTCCCCTGTCTTTTAAATGACCTTATAGTGCTCTATGCCTTCCCTGATTTTAAACCATGCAGTATCCCCTTGTTCTGTTTGAACAAATGTCTCTTGGTCTAAGTACAGATTCCTCATGAGCACATTTGAGCATTCTGGAATTCCCATTCTACGCAATGTTATCCATAGTTTGTTATGATCCACACAGTCGAATGCCTTTGCAGTCAATAAAGCACAAATAAATATCTTTCTGGTATTCTCTGCTTTTAGCATGGGAGTGCTGGGAGTGCTGTAGGCTAAACACTGGACTGCTAACCACAAGGTTGACATTTCAAATCCACCAGCCACTCCAAGAGAGAAAGATGAGGCTTTCTGTTCTCATAATGGTTTATCAGCCTTGGAAATCCTACACATGGTCACTATGAGTCAGAAGTGACTTGATATCACTGAACAACAACAACAGCAACAGCACAGCATTCTCACCCTATAGATGCATTCTGCATCTTGCTTACCTACTCAAAATTATGTGGATGCATAGAGACTTGATTGATTTTAACTGCTCAGCTCAGTTGTCTTCTACTGGAGGATTATGCCACAGCTTGTTTTTCTATTGGTGGATATTACAGTTGCTCAGGTGTTTCTCTAGCAGGGTTGCCATGATCTACCTTGACAATGTTTCCTGAGACACATTTGGAATGTTATGGATTGAATTGTGTCCCCCTACCCCCAAAGTATGTGTTGTAAATTCTATCCTCTATGCCTGTGGTAGAGTCCTGGTGTGGCACTGTAGGATAAACACTGAACTGCTAACCGAAAGATCGGAGGTTCAAAGCCACTATCTGCTTCTCAGAAACCCTATACAGGTTTACTATGAGTGGGAATAGACTTCAGATCACTCAGAAGCAACAAGAACTTGCCTGTGGTTATAATAACATTTGTTAATGAGTTTTCTGTGGTACTAATGAGGCATGATTAGTGTAGGGTGTGTCTTGAGATAATTTCTTGCGAGAGATTATGCTGAGAGAAGTTGTTGCCGATACGTATAGTTAGTTGTTCCTACTCATAGCATCCCTATGTACAACAGTACTGAACACGGCTGGGTCACCATCTTTCCTATGAGAAGGTTTCAAAAAGTTGATGGAAGAATTCCATTATCTTTTCATTACATTTTCCACAAACTTGCGTAGTGGTTAGGAATCAGGCTTCGAACCGCAAGGTCAGCAGTTCGAAACCACCAGTTGTTCCGCAGGAGAAATATGTGGTTTTCTACTCCCGTAAAGCTTTACAGCCTCGGAAATCCTGTACAGGGTCGCTATGAGTTGGAACCGACTCCACAGCACATAACAACAACAACCCCCCTCAGTTATATCCCCAACACACACACTCATACCCATATACACACATACAATGTCTCTGACAGTTAAAGATAATCTTGAAACAAAAACTGGATTCATTCATACTCATAGGCACAGGCCCTATTTATGGTCTTTACCCCATGTCCTATTCTTATTCTAGAGAAGCTTTTTCAAAACCAGCTTTGGAAAACCACTAGCCTGGTGTGGTCTGGAAGTCATCATCTCCTGGTGAGCATCTGTGGGTCTTTCTAATCAGGAAATCAAAGCACTGAAACAAAGATTAAAGTGGAGAAGACATCACTCCTTGCACCCTAGCCCCCTTGTTACCATCACCCTGTAGGTTTTACTGAACATGGAAAAACACAAAGGCAATTTAAAATTGTTGTTGTTGTTAAGTGTTGTCGAGTCGGTTCTGACCCATAGCGACCCTGTACTGGGTTTCCAAGGGTGTAAATCTTTACGGGAGTAGAAAGCCTCATCTTTCTCCCGTGGAGCGCACTGGTAGTTTCGAACCGCTGACCTTAAGGTTCGCAGCCCGATTCGTAACCACAAGTGAAATTAAAGCAGATTTTTGAGCTCATGCTTCAGAGACTTTTTGCTGTGTGCCGTCCACTAGCCTACTGGGAAAAAAAAATACCTCTGTTTACCTTAGAAAAAGTTGCACATAAATAAGTAAAGCTGGCCTGAATGAGGATTGTATCAAACTGAAGGCACAAACCCATCTGAAGGCGAGGGGCCACCCTGTTCCATCTGAGTAGTATCAAATCTTACAATTTTTAGCAAGCTGAAAATTCAGTTTTTAAACAGAGATGTTTAAAGTGATCTAGTTCAGAAAATGTATTACACTATGGATTTCAAGAACTGTGCTGGTGGATAAATTGTAGCTTGTTGCCTCCAAGATTCCTTCTCCTCAGTCATCTCTAGCTCAGATTGGGCCTTGAAAACCCTCGGCTCTTGTTATGAACATTTCATATGTTACATTTGCTGAAGGAGGATTTGCATAGAAGAACTCAGAGCTCAAGTTGCTCTGAGTCTGAGAATAAGTGACTACGGCCAGGCTGCATGGTCTCAACACTCCCATGACATTATTTTTATTTATTTATGATTTTGTAGTTTCCCCTCCATGTGAGTTGTAAGTGAATTCCACTGACTGTACTTTCTAAAATGATTTTTAATCTGAATGTTCAACTTGTAAAAGTAGAACACTTTGCTTTTATACACTCTTCACCCAACTTCAACAATGATATCAGTACATGACCAGTCGTGTTTGTTCTTCTGTCCTACCGGTTCCCGTACCTTTCACTGTATTACTCAGAAGCAAATTCCAGGGATCATATTATTTTATTCATAAATTTTTCAGGATACAGCTTGAAAAGACAAGGACTTCTATAAAATAAATACAATACTGCTATCACACAAAAATACCCCCTAATATCGAATTTCCCCAAATGTCTAATAAATGGTCTTTTAAAGTTTGTCCAAATCAGGATCAAAGCAAGGGTGCATTGCATTTGGCAGATAAGTCTCTTAAGTATCTCATTAGATCTTTAAATTCTTCTTCTTTTTTGTTTTTCTTTTCATTTTATTTGTTTAGAAACCTGGGTAATTTGTCCAATAGAATTTGCCTCATTCTGGATTTTTCTAATTACATCCACATGGCGTCATTTAACATGTTTCATGTCTTCTGTAATTTCTGTAAACTGGTGATTATATTTAGAGTCTTCATCACATTAAAGTTCAATTTTTTGCAACAACACTAACAGAAAACCCAATAAAAGTTCCCCAAACTCCTGCACTGTCTCCTTGTTCTGTTTGAAGGATTACCTCTAAGCACTAGAATGCTGACCACAGGTTGGGGGTTCAAACCCACCAGTTGCTCCATAGGAGAAAGATGAGGCTATCTGACTCAAAGATTTACAGCCTCAGAAACCCTAGTCAGGGTCAATATGAGTCAGAACTGACTTGATGGTACTTAACAACAACAACAACAAATCTTGGTCTATGTACAGGTTCCTCATGAGCACAATAAAGTACTCTGGAATTTCCATTCTTTGCAATAGTATCCACAATTTGTTATGATTCTCACAGTTAAATGCCTTTGCATAGACAGTGTAACACAGGTAAACATCTTTCTTGTGTTCTCTGCTGTCAGCCAAGATCCAGCTGATATCATCGATTATATCTGATGATATCAGCTGGATCTTGGCTGGCAGCAAAGAACACAAGAAAGATGTTGCACAACTTTCAGCCAAACAATAGACAAGTTTATAAAGAGAACAGTAACACCAGGGAGGTTTACACTTCTTAGACAAATCAACCATACGCAATCAAAAGGATAGCATTTGCCTAGAGACAAAGCTCAGAAGGTAGGAAGGGTTAGGAAAGAAGGATGAAGGGAAATGATCAACACAAGGGATGAAGTGGGGAGAGTGATATCACACTGAGAAGACTGTAATCAACGTCATGAAACAAAACGTGTATGATCTGTGAAATAGAAAAACACTTTGCTCTATAAATTTCATTTAAATAACATTAAAAAATAAAAGTAAATAAAAAAGAAATGTCTGATTCATCTGGAATTCATTCTGGAACTAGTGAGAAGCAGGTATCTAACTTATTGGTTCACCGAAAAGCTGTCCAATTGTCATAGCAAAATTTTATAAAAGAACTTGGCCTGCTGACACACACACACACAATCAGAAAAGGTGATTTGGAGGAAGAGAGATGTCAAGCTACATGAAGACTGCCCAAGGCAGAAGCTTAGAAGAGACAAACACCTTTCCCCAGAGCCAACAAAGATTTCCCTAGAGAGGTTGCCCTGAATTCAGACTTCTAGGCTCTGAAACGGTGAAAAAGGAAATGTCTGTTTGTTAAAGTCACCCATTTGTGGTATTTCTGTGAAAGCAACTCTAGATAATGAAGACATATGCCAGCTTGTTTTCCTATGGTTGGGCATTACTGTTATTCAGATTTGCTCTGTTAACAGCAGGGCTGCTATGAACTACCTTGACAAACATCTCTCTCCTCCTGAGGCACATTGGGGGGAGAATTTTTCTAGGGTAATATAATTACTGGGTGTGGCATTGTGGGCTAATTTTTTGGACTGCAAGTTCCGTTTGAACCTCTGGGTCAAGTGTTCAACCCTATACAGGGTCACTATGAGTCAGAATCGACTCAATGGCACTTCATAACAACAAAAACAACAGGTAATATACCCCTATGCTTAGGAGTCCTGGTGTGGCACTGCAGGATAAAAACAAGGTCAGTGCTTCAAAATCACTAGCTGCTCCTCAGAAACCCTATGCAGGGTCGTTAGGAGTTGGACTTGATGGCACTTAACAACAACAATAACAGCAGGTAATACAACTTTCTGAAGATACTGTGAAATTTCTATCTAAGTGGCTCTATTATTACACTCTGTCATCAATAGCTTAAGGAGCCCTGGTAGCGCAGTGGGCTAATTACGAGTTGGGCTAATAACCGAAGGTCAGCAGCTTGAATCTACCAGGTGCTCTGTGGGAGAACGATGAGGCTTTCTGCTCCCATAAAGATTTTTTTGTTGTTGTTAACTACTGTCGAGTTGATTCTGATGCATGGCGACCCTGTACAGGGTTTCTGAGGAGCAACTTGTGAATTTGGACTGTCAACCTGTGGTTCAAACTGACCTTGTTATCACATGCTTATCCTACAGTGCCACCGACACCATGACTCCTCCATAAAGATTTACACCATGGGGAAAGAAGATTGAGCTGTTCCAAGCTGATGAACTTGACCTATGCATACGAATGCAGTGACACAAAAGAGGCGATAAATCCTTACAGCAAGAAACATTCCCACCCCCTCCACACACAGAGTAGACAGAGATGGGCAACTTGGACATTGGATACCCAAATGGGGAGGGAGGGACTACAAAGGCAAGAAGTAACTGGCTTACAAGCTTTCAAGAGGAAACCTAGAGCAAGGGGGCATGGAGGAAGGCAGAATCACCAGTAAGTACTATCCAATTTGTCTAGGTGGAGCTGATGAAATACAGATGGGTTACGTGCGATACTGTAGTGAATAATGGTTATCAAGACGGATTGTGAGTGTTGGAAATGCAAGGGTAGATGTTTTGTAGCAAGGAAGAGAGAGATTATTTCTCCAGTCTAGGAGCGGAGGTCTCTGGGACCACCAACGGATAAGAGCCGAGAACGGGACCCCATCCAGAGAACCGGGGTGCCTGAGATGGAGACAGAGATGATGACAAGGAGGGATGAAGCGGCTGGGGACTTTGGATCCAGAGAGGGAGAGGAACTGTGGGCCAAAGACTGAGGGGGGTGGGGGGAGTGTAAAGCACGGGCTTCTAGGATATGCCCTTTGGTTGGAAGACGATGCATGGAGGGGATTGGAACCATGGCAATGTAATGATATACGATGGAATGAATATGGAACTGAGGTTCTCTCATGTAAACTATCATATAATTCACAATAAAACATTAAAAAAAAGAAGAAAAGATTTACACCCTGGGAAACCCTATACAGGATCACTATGAGTTGGAATCGGCAGTGTGACATGCCACCACCAGCAATAGCTTGTGAGTTTCCAAATGTCTTCACCACTAATATGTGTTTTATCAGACTCTTTGCTCTTTACCTACCTGATGGTTATGCTCTGTCATTTCCCTTGTTCCTAGTCGTTTACTTCTTTTCTTCTTTTCCTTCCCCCTTCCTCCCCCCCTTCTCTTCTTTCTTCCTCTCCCCTTCCTTATTGACTCTTTTTCTCCTCACTCCCTGTTCCCTTCCTTCCCATGCCCCTTGTTTTTTCCTTCCTTCCATTTTTTGACATTTTCTTTGCAATTCTTGGACCTTTACACTTTCATTTGGATTTGGAGTCTGTCTAGTTCTATGAACAAATCCTATTAGGTTTTTTCATTGGAATGTTTTGATATAATGTCTTTATTTGCAGGTTAACCGCCAATTAATTTTTTTCTAGTTTTCTGAGAAAACAACTAGCACATCTTTTGTTACATATAATTTTTGTAGCTATTGGAAATGGTATCCTTTGACTATATTTCCTTGCTTCTTGTTGGCATTCTAATAAGCATTCAGTTAGTTCTATTACTATTTCTTCCTCAGAAATGTTTTCTGGCTCTGCATGTTGGTTATGTGTTTGAGTAATTCACTCTTGTTTCTTTATGTGAGCTAAAATTGTTTGCTTTCTCCAGGCATCATGGGGTTGTTGTATTTGTAAAAACAAACAGTGCAGTTGTTGGACTTGGAGGGGAGATATCTCTGGGTGGTCCCTGCAATTAAAGGAGCTCATGAGGTGGGTGTGGGAGAGATGTGACAGCAGAGTTCTGTCCAGATGGAGTTCCTATTGGCCTCAGTGGTGTCTTTGTTCAGGGTACTCAATTCAGAAGTAGTTCATGGGGGGCCCTTGATGGAGCTGGTTTCAGTCTGTTAGGATCACAGAGTGACTGGTTAAATGCTGGTCTGGTGACTCTGTGGATTCTGTAAGTCTGGAGCTGAGCTCACCTGAATCCAAGCACCAAAGAGGCTCAGCCAGTGCCCACTTCACACTGGCGTGGCCTCCCAACCATGCAGCTCCAAACTCCTGGAAAGCAGGGTCTGAACTGGGGTGGATGGGAGTGGGAGCTGTCCACACTTCTGTTCAGGAGAGCATGGGGGAAAAGAATAAATTGCACCTTTTCTATTGCTGGCACGAGTCTGCTCTGCCAGGCCTCTCTCTGCTGGTAAAGCTGCTCACAAGATGCTGGAGCCACATCTGGCCAACTCTTCAACAGTCAGTCTGTCTCTTGCCATCCCTGCTTGGCCTCTCCTCCCAGCAAGCACTCCATCCACCTCTCTAACCTTTTTTCTGGAGTTCAGTGTGCCAGAATTGTCATCTGTGGATTTTTAATTTTGTCTCTCAAATCTTTGTTGTAGAGGGTCCCTGGAGAGTGTTTACCTAGTCTGCCATCTTGCCAAAAGACCTAGGTACTTTTTTCTTTTAAGAGTTCATTTAAAAAAATTTTTTTTGTGTGTGGCTGGTTAGTGTACTTTACTGATGGTACATGACTAGACTGGGCTCTCTAAACCCCTCCCCTTCTCCAGGAGGTCTGGATGGAAACTGAGGATGGGAGTTTCTCAGTGTGTAGGGGGTTGGAGTTGGGGTAAGGACTCCCAGCAGCTGAGAGCCTCTCTCTACTTCTAGTGCTGTTGCGGGGGCTGGTGGTCCAGGGACTCTTATTCCTTGGAGGCCATGTGGACTATAAGATCCACCACCCTGTAGCTGTAGCTGAATTCATTGTCATATCAGGAAATGAGCTTGACAAAGTGATCGTTGAGGGCAATGCCAGCCCCAGCATCAAACACGGAAGAGTGAGTGTTACTGTTAAAGTCACAGGAGATGACCTGGTATTCAGTGTAATCCAGGATGCCTTTTAGGTGTCCATTTAATGCCTGATTCACCACCTTCTTGATGTTGTCATATTTGGCAGCTTTCTCTAGGCAGTAGGTCAGGTCCATGACAGACACAGAAGGCCATGCCAATGAGTTTCCCATTCAGTTCAGGGATGACCTTGCCCACAGCCTTGGCAGCACTGGTAGACGCAGGGATGATGTTCTGGGCAGCTCTGTGGCCATCATGCCAGTTTCCCAGAGGGGCCATCCACAGTCTTCTAGGTGGCAGTGATGGCATGGACTGTGGTCATGAGTCCCTCCACGATGCCAAAATTGTCATGGATAACCTTGGCCAGAGGGGCCAAAGAGTTGGTGGTACAGGAGGAGGCATTGCTGGCAATCTTGAGGGAGTTGTCACACTTCCTGTGGTTCACACCCATCACAAACATGGGGGCATCAGCAGAAAGGGCAGAGATGATTACCCTTTTGGCACCACCCTTTAAATGAGCCCCAGCCTTTTCCAAGGTTGTGAAGAAACTGGTGGACTCTACAACATATTCAGCACCAGCAGGATCTCGCTCCTGGAAGATGGAGATGGGCTTCCCATTGATGAAAAGCTTTCTGTTCTCAGCCTTGACAGTGCCATTGAACTTGCCATGGGTGGAATCATACTGGGGCATGTAGCCAATGTAGCTGAGGCCAATGAAGGAGTCGTTGATGGCAACAACCTCCACTTTGCCAGAATTAACAGCAGCTCTTGGTGACCAGGGGCCCAATACGGCAAATCCGTTGACTCCGACCTTCACCATGCTGTCTCAGGGATGAGGCTCGTACTGCAAGAGAAGCTGTGGCTGCCTGTCGAATGGGGAGGAGCAGAGAGCCAAGACTTCATTTTGAATAACTTTTTTTGGTGGAAGTTTACAGAGAAGATCATGAGTTTCCCAGTGAACAATTCATACACATTTTGTTTCATGTCATTGACTACACTCTCTACAATGGGACATCACTTATCCCAATGCCTCCCTGTGTTTCCTGTTTCCATTCTTCCTTCTTTCCTAACCCTTCTGAAATCTGTCCTTGGGTAAATGCTGCCTTTTGATCTCAATTGGTTGATTATTCTACCGTGTGTGTACCTCACTAGTGTTATTGTTCCCCTTACAAAACTGTTGATTCTTTGGTTGATAATTGAACCATGAACTATCATTCATTTCCAGACCTGAAGGCTGGCTAAGGTTCCACTAGTCTCTATTTGACTAGTAAGCAGGTCTTTTTAATGATTTTGACTTTTGTTCCACATTTTTCTCCCACTGTGTCCAGGACCTTCTAATACGATTCCTTTCAGGGCAAGTGGTAGTGGTCTAGTTGTTCACATAGTCCACTAGTCCACTGTACTAACTATTTCCAACTGTTTATTTTCTTCACTCTTCTTTCTTCCTCACAAGGGAGAGACCAGTAATTGCACCTCAGATGCCCATGTTGTTGTTAAGTGCCATCCAGTTGGTTCTGACTCATAGCAACACTGTATAGGGTTTCCAAGGAGCAGCTGGTGGGTTTGAACTGCCGACTTTGTGGTTCGAAGTCCACTGCTGACTCTACAGCAGCACACCAGAAGTATAGGTTCTAGTTTATGTTTTATCATTACTAGTTAGGATTTTAGCATTTATATTCATAATGGGATTGTTGTAATCTCTAATTGTCCTCACCTGGGTTTAATGTCACATACTTGTTGTTATTGTTAAGTGCCGTTGAGTTGGTTCTGACCCATAGCGACCCTGTATAGGGTTTCCAAGGAGAAGCTGGTGAGCTTGAACCACCAAACTTTGCAGTTTAAACCGACTTTGCAGTTCAGCACATTAGTCCACAGTGTCACACCAGGACTCCAATGTCATATACTGCTGGTGGTGGTTATGTGCCGTGGAGTTGGTACTGACTCATAACGACCCTGCACAAGGTTTCCTGAGGCAGTTAATCTTTATGGGAGCAGAAACCTCATCTTTCTCCTGTAGAAAGTCTGGTAGTTTGAACTGCTGACCTTGAGGTTAGCAGCCTGATTCGGAACCACTTTGCTACCAGAGCTCCTTGTCACATACTAGTGTCATAGAAGGAGTTAGTTAGCTTACCCCACCTCCACCTGCCTTTTTTTTTTTTTTTTTTCATCCTCGGAAACAGTTCTTATAAAATATGGATAATGTGTTCTTAGAAGATCTGGAAAACTCAAGTGTAAAAGCTACAGAATGTCTCCTCCCCCACCTCTGTTTTTTGAGGGGGTAGAGGTTGGAGAGAAGGGTTGAAAAACTTGTTTTTCCTGAGAATTATTTCCTTGGAATCATTATGCTCTCCTGGGACCCACATGGGGCAGATCTTCCAGGTTCTCTCTGAGGAAGCTTGATTTAAAGATTGATGGATCCAGGAGACAGAACCAAGAACCACAGGCTATGTTATTTGTAGACACTACTGGCTTTGGTGCTATATCATTTGGGGTTTTGTATTTAGCATAGCAGTTATAAAAGGAGCTCTGGTAGCTTAGTGGTTAAGGGGCTTGGCTGCAAACCGAAACGTTGTATTTTCAAACTCCCCAGCTGCTTCACGGAAGAAAGATGTGGCAGTCTGCAGCTATAAAGATTTACACCCTTAGAAAGCCTATATGGGTAGTTCTGCTCTGTCCTATAGGATTGCTATAAGCCGGAATCAACTTGATGGCAATGGTGTGTCAAGCCAAAAACCCACTGCCCTCGAGTCGATTCTGACTCATAGCAGCCCTGTACAGTTTTCAAGACTGTAAATCTTTATAGGAGCAGAAAGCCTCATCTATCTCTTAGAGAGTGGCTGGTGGGTTTGAACTGCCGACCTTGAGGTTAGTAGTTCAGTGCTTATCATTTGTTGTTGTTAAGTGCGCTGAATTGTTTTCGACTTATAGCAACCCTGTATAGGGTTTCCTAGGAGCAATGGGTGGGTTTGAATCACAGTCTTATTCGATAGCATTTTTGAAGTTATTATTTCAATTTACCACTAGAGGGCAGTAATGGATCAAGGATAGTTACATTTCAAAATAATGGCTAAAATAGTTTCTACTTATGTACACTTTGCTTTTCCTTTTGTTCTTTAAGGAGCCTAAATTTACACTAACAAATGTGTTCACATCATGTAATCCAATGTGTAGCATATTAGAGATTTTTGTTTAGGTAGTCTGAGAGTCCTGGTGTGGTGCTATAGGATAAACACTGGACTATAAAGTTTGAACTTTATAGTTAAAATTTTGAACCACAAGGTTCAAACTCACCAATCACTCCTTGGAAACACTATACAGGGTTGCTATGAGTTGGAACTAATTCGATGGAACTTAACAACAATAGTCTGGTTTCAAAATTCATTGTTTATGATATAAATAGTTGCTTCCCCCCCACCCCCCACCCCTTCATTTGAGAACAACATTGCAGATTGTTAAGGTTTCAGTCTCTGGTGTTAGACCACTTGGATTAAGATTCTGGCTCCATGTCATACTAGCTATCACTGGAGGTGCTCTGGATCTCTGTTTCCTTTTTAGTATGTGGGGATATTAACAACCAGTGATATGCTGATGACACAACCTTGCTGGCACAGCCTGAAAAGAACTTGAAGCATTTCCAGATGAAGATTAAAGATTAAAGCCTTCATAAAGAAAACAACAATCCTCACAACTGGACTAATAAGCAACATTCTAATTATTGCTGTTGTGTGTCGTCAACCTGATTCTGATTCATAGGGTTTCTGAGAGTGTCTGGTGGGTAATAGATGGAAACAACATGGAAGTGGTGAAGGGTTTATTTTCTTGGATCATTGTCCGTAGATCAAAGCAGTAGTCAAGAAATTAAACAATATACAACTATCAGGTTCTATTTTCCAATACCACTATTCTAGTACTGGTGTGAGAAATTCTCAAGATGGTTCATCTTCAGAAATAAGGACACATGAGATTGCTAGACCAGACATAGTTTGTTGATTCACACTCAGGATGAATTGGGGGAAAGGAGGAAAGAAATCTGTTCTAGGACTAGGAACTTTAAATAAGAATACAGTCATTAAGATTATGGGTGCCAATTGGGTCACTCTTCCTGTTGTTGTTGTTAGGTGCCATCCAGTCTGTACCAACTCATAGTGACCCACCACATGCACAACAGAACAAAACACTGCCCAGTCCTGGGCCAAACTCACAATTGTTGCCACACTTGAGCCCATTGATGCTTCTACTTTGCCAATCCATCTCGCTAGGGATCTTCCTCTTTTT
>NW_006408624.1:8239424-8247382 GCF_000296735.1 Chrysochloris asiatica
ATTCCTCTTCAATTTGTCATTCCTGGCATAGTAAACCATGTGGTTGTCAGATTCAAAATGGCCAATACCAGTCCATTTCAGCTCACTAATGCCTAAGATACCCATGTTTATGTGTTCCATTTCATTTTGGACAATTTCCAATTTTCCTAGATTCATACATTCCATGTTCCGATTATTAATAGATGTTTATAGCTGTTTCTCTTCATTTTGAGATGTGCCCCATCAGCAGATGAAGTTCCCATGGGCTTTACTCCCACAGGCTTTACTCCATTCGCATCATCACGGTCACCTGTACTTTGAGGAGGCAACTCTTCCCCAGTCACATTTTGAGTGTCTTCCAACCTGAGGGTCTCATTTTCCGGCACTATGTCTGACAGTGTTTCTCTGTTACTCATAAGGTTTTCAGTGACTAAATATTCAGAAATAGTTTGTCACTCCTTCTTTCTATTCTGTCTTTGTCTGGAAGCTCATCTGAAACCTGCCCGCCATAGGTGATCCTGCTGGTATTTAAAATGCCGGTGGCATAGCTTTCAGAATCACTGCAACTCATAAGCCACTACAGTACAACAAATTGACAGATGAGTGGTGATGGGCTACTCTAGAGGGAGGGAAAAGGGGACCCTTGGAGTAGAATTGTAAAATTTCAAATTATCCAATAAAAGTGGAACTGGAGGATGGGCTTTTTCGAGAAAGGAGAATCAAACTGTTTGTGGCCAATCTGCCCATGTCTGCTGGGTTGGGCACCTGATTTTGCAAAATCAAATAAAGAAAACCTCACTCTCACTAAAATGAGTACAGATTGCATTTCTTGAATGTTTGTTCATTGTATCGACAACGTTTCTCACACTGGGAAGAGAGTAGTCACACACACATACACACACCTACCTGCTAGAACTTACATTTTTGGGAGGGAGGGAGACAATAAACAAAATAAGAAAACATTAAAGTATGAAGATGGTCCAAATTAAGAATCTTGTTGTTGTTAAGTGCCATCTAGTCTGTTCAGACTTATAGAGACCATGCATAGGGTTTCTGAGAGTGGCTAGTGGGTTTGAACTACAGACCTTTAGTTACCAGTTCAGTGCTTATCCTATAGGATAAGGTCAAAATTAAGACTAGTAGGGGAAAAGGAGTGCTGGGGCTGGAGGAAGACTTACAGTTTCAAATAGAGCTGTTCTAGAAGGCATCACTATGACACTGAGCAATGCCCCAGGAGGTGGGGAGTGAGCAGTGTGGATATTGTGAGAAATATCTCTTGTTGTCATGGTCCATCTTCGGGATTAAGGGAAGTCTTGAGGGTAGCAGGCAGCATAACAAAAATATCTCAGTGGAGGGGAAGAACTAGTCTGACCACTTATAGGAACTTTAAAACAAGCATACAATCATCAAGGAAATAGGGGAAGTTCATGGGAAAAGGGGGAAACTCACTTTAAATGAGAATGCTCCCAGTAAGGACCAGTAGGTGACCTTGGGAGGAGATTGTGACCTTGTAAATACCCAGTGGAAGGGGAACTGGAGGAGGGACTTTTTCAAGACAGGGGAATAAAACTGTTTGCAGGCTGGCCATGCGGCACATCTGCCTGTGTCTACTGGGTTGGGCATCCAATTTTGCAAAACTGAATAAAGAAAACCTCAGTGTTTGTTGGTATGGACAACGTTTCTCACAGGCATGAAGGAGTCATGTGGGTATCTGGGAGGAGAGTGCCTGAGAAGAATAAGAATAAAGACTCTGAGATAGGACTGCATCTGGTCTCTTCAAGGAACAGTAAGGTGACCAGTGGGAACAGAGAGAACAATGGTGAGTACTGTGAAATGAGGTCAGTGGTCAGGTGTGTGTGTTTGTGTGTGTGTGTGGGGGGACATGGCACAGGCCCTGGGATTTGCTGACAGACCAAAGTGAAGTGCCTAGGGTGACTAAGTGACTGGAAGAATGGATGGCTATTCCCTGAGACTATGAGGATTTGGGCAGGAGTGTGTCAGGAAGAGAATGAGAATCAGGAACTTGGTTTTGAACATATCAGTTGTGAATTTCTCTGGCAAATTTGACTATTATATATCCAACTCTGTGTTGAAGATGTAAATTTGGTACTCTGAACCAACCTCACTCCCCCACTGCCACACAGGGAGGCTGGCAGTAGGTGAAGCCTTTTCCCCAGCTATCCCACACTCTCCAACAGGGTCCCCAATAGAAGTGCTTTGCTTTGGCTTCATGGCAGTGTGGGCAACACATATCCTGTTTATCAGCCTTCAGATCCAGTAATTCACAGAAACAGGAACGTGCCAGGAAAACCCCAAACCCAGTTACCAATTAACCCAGTCCTCCGTGGGGGCCAAGTGGACAGACCTCATTTTTTCATTAGAGCTGGTTACAGTTTGTTAGGGAGGCCAAACAGGTTTCAGCTTGTGTGTCAACTTCAGTTAATTAGGTCTGGCTTTGGCTAATATTAGACTCCTGGTGTGGCGCTGTAGGATCAGCATTGGTCTGCGAACGATAGGTCGCCAGTTCAAATCCACCCGCTGTTCCTCGGAAACCCTCCACTTGGTGGCATTTAACACTAGCGAAAGCAGTGCTAGATAGACAAGTGAGAGAGTAGTGCGGTGATTGATTAGTAATGTCTGTCACAGAGGCTGGCTCAGTGTGGCTGTTGATACTCCAGGTATTAATTCTTTTTAATTCACCTTCAGATATTCATGACATTGGGCCTTTGCTTAAAAGGCCCCCTTAGAACACCATGCAGTGTGAGCCAGTGAGTCAGCTTCCTGAGATTCACAAATTGAGAGACAGTCTTTCAGTTTCACTTGAATCAGAGAGAGCCCCATATTACAATACCTGCCCTCCACCATATAACAGCCTTCCACCAACTATAGAAAGAGGTCCCTGTAGTGTGTCCACTATCTTCTTGGAAGTCTCCGCTGTCTTTTCATTCTTTTTTATTTTTTTCACACCAATTTTTTGAAACCTCCTGTGGTGTTGTGGGTTAACGCACTGGACTGCAAAGTCAGTTTGAACCACAAAGTTGGTGGTTCAAACTCACCAGCCACTCCTTGGAACTGATTCAACAGCACTTAACTAACAACAACAACATCAGAAAGTTAAGGTCCTGAAAAGGAAACTATGATAATTAAGGTTTTGTGTCAACATGGCAGGGCCAGGATCTCAGTGAGATAGCAGTTAAGATGTATTTATCACCTCCATGATTCAATCTAGTATAATACAATGGACCCATGATACAATTTGATTTGATCAGCTCCAATCTGATGTAATTATCCAATGTTGTAAATCCTCACTTCTATGATGTTAATGAACTCAGATGCAATCTACAGGATTAAGATACATGTTGTATCTTGAGTCAATCTCTTTTGAGATATAAAAGGAGAGAGAAAGGAGCTGAGCTCAGAAGGAATTACTACCACCAAGACAGGAGAGCCAGGAGTGGGTTCCCTGCTCTGTGAAGCTTTTAGATCCAGAGGAGAATTAACACCAAGGCACATAGAGAACTCCAAGGAATGCTGGATCTACAGATACTGAAAGATCTACAAGGATCTTTCTCCAGAGCCAGTGCTCTAAATTCAAACTTCTACTCCCCTGAAATGGGAGAGAATATATTTCTGGTTGTTAAAGTCATCTACTTGTAGTATTTCTGTTATAGCAGCTCTAGGTAATTAAAGAAATCAAATCTATTCATCTAACCTACACCTATGGATGCAGTAGCTCAAAAGAGGGAACAAATCTTTACAGCAAGGATCATTCCCACCCCCTCCATACATACAGTAGACAGGGATGGGCAACTTGGACATTGGCTACCCAAAATGAGGGGGCTACAAAGGCAAGAAGTGACTGGCTTACAAGCTTTCAAGAGGGAAGCTAGATTCTTAGGGTAGGGAAGAAGGTAGAATATTCCTTCACTGAGTAGTATACAATCTGTCTAGTCTGGGCTGATGAAAAGAAATCTGGACGGATCTTTTGTGATACAATAGTGAATAATTGTCATCTGGACTGCTTGTGAGGGTTGGAATTGTAAAGGTAGACATTTTTTAACAAGGAAGGGAGTGATTAACTTTTCGTCCTAAGAGCAGAGATCCCTCGGACCGTCAAGGGAGAAGAGTGGAGAGCGGGACCCTACCCAGAGAAGCAGTGATACCTGAGATGGAGGCAGAGACAATGACGTGGAGAGATGGAGCTGTTGGGGACTTTAGACACAGAGAGGAAGAGGGGCTGTGTGCTGATGTCTGAGGGGCATGCTTGTAGTGTATACCCTTTGGATGGCTGATGATGCATGGAGGAGATGGTGACCATAGCAATGAAATGATATACTATAGGATGAATGTAAAACTAATGTTCTCCCATGTAACTATCACATAATTCACAATAAAACATAAAAACAAAACAAAACATCTATTCATCTATAAATGTATTTACAATGTTTATCAGTGTAATTATTAAAAAGATCCTAAGAAGCATTTGCTGAAATTTGCTGGATTTTCAGATAAGATTTGTAAGCTGAATTTTTTTTTTTAAGTTATTGTGAATTAACTTTACATTCATCCTATCATATTTCATTTCATTGCCATGATTACAATCCCCTCCATTCATCATCAAATAACCAAAGGGTACATCCCACAACCCTGGCCCCTGGCCATCAGCACACAGACTCTCTCCCTTCCTGAGTCCAGAGTCCCCAGCTGCTCCATCTCCCCACATCATTGTCTCTGCCTCCATCTCTGTTGTCACTGCTTCTCTGGATCGGGTTTGGCACTCTGCTCTTCTCCCTTAGTGGTCCCAGGGACCTCCACTCCTGGACTGTAAAGTCAACCACTCCCCTCCTTTTGCTACAAAAGTCTGCCTTTACATTTCCAACACTCACAGTCAGTCCTGATAGCAATTATTCACTATTGTACCACATGAGTGTTATCCTCATCTCCTTTCATCAGCCCCACCCAGACAGATTGGAGACTCTAGCTTCCCCGCACCCTCTGAAACTAGGCTCCCACTTGAAAGCTTGTAAGCCAATCACTTCTTACCTTTGTAGTACCCTTTCTCCCCATTTTGGGTAGCCAATGTCTAAGCTGCCCATCCCTGGCAATCCTGTGTACTGAGAGGGTGGGAATGATTTCGCTGTAAATATTTGTCTCCTCTTTTGATCTACTTCATCCATAAATATAGGCCAAGTTCATCAAATTATAGCAGATTGCTCTTTTTTTCCTCTTCTTTATTCCTCTAGTTGAGTTCTGATCATCCAGCCACTGAAGCCAGGTCAAGTGGGTACTATCTGCAAGTATGGGTGTTCTTGTGCATCTCCCCTCACTTCATATCAGCTGGATGCTTCACTCTCCACTCTAGTCCCCTGTGGCCATGTCCTTGTCTCTGAGTCCAGGAGTCCCCAGGTCTTGCCATACTGCTGATCAACCAGGTCTCAGCTCAGGTTGACAGGAGTCTATTGAACGTGGCTGTACTTAGCTCACAACTTCATTACTATTTTTCCTCCACTTCGCCTTATCGGTGACCAATGTGGTTACCAGCAAGACCACATGCCTGCTCATGTATTCCCTTTGTGTCTTAGTCTTGGAAGGGGGTTTGCCCTGAAGGGACCTGACCACTTGCCTTGATGGCTCCCAGATGAACAACTTGCTTGTTCTTGTAGTAGTCATTCAGTCAGCCATTATTGTTTTTGATTTTTCCTGCTGGTCTTTCTTTTAAGAAGTATTTTCTGTCCTTCTAGCCACTCCAGGCTGGTTTGCTTGTCCTTTCAAGTGGAAATTTCCCACCTCAGAAGATTCTGGATCAAGATTAGGATTCCACTTATGGTCTTATGCAATTATAAGCTGAATTTTGAAGGCAAAGAAAGAACTAGTGCTTTGAATTGGTAACTTTAATAACTTGAAACTTTTCTAAGTTTTAAATAAATTTTTAAGTAATCTTTTCTGTGTTCAAATGTCATTTTCAGGAAATAACCTAAATGTCCCTCAGTTGATGAATAGATAAACAAATTGTGATACCTCCATACACTGGAATGCTATTATTTTGTTGTTGTTAAATGCAGTGGAGTTAATTTTGACTCATAGTGACTCCATATATGGTTTCCGAGGCTTAAAAAAAAAAAATCTTTGTGGGATCAGAAAGCCTTATTTTTCTTCCATGGAGCAATTCCCCCGAACTTATGGTTCACAGTCCTGTGCTTATTTTACAGAACCACCATACTCCCAACAATAGGAGCAAAAACAAACAGAGAATAGAAAAAGGAACAGCTAATTCACGGAACCTGAATCTCTAAAATATACTAAGTGAAGGAAGTCAAACTAAGACAGTTACATACTGTATGACTCCATGTGTATAAAAGGGACAGAAAGAAGGCTGGGGGGTTGCCAGGGATTAGGGTGGGAGGAGGGTATTGACCACCAAGAGGCAAGAGGGAACTTCCTGGGTGATGGACAAGTTCTATATCATGATTTTGGTAGTAATCACCTGACTGTGTACATAGTCAAGATCCATCAAATTGTGCATTTAAAACAGGTAAATTTTACTATATGTAAATAAAATAATTAATAAGGCTGATTTAAAAAAAATACTGCCCGCAAAGATACCAAAATACGAAAACGAAGCAGAATTGTCTGCTGAGAATGATGTGGGAAGGGTAATGGGGCTGTGAGGAGATTGTCAAGTAATAAAGTACTGCAGTTGCCATGGGAACTTGGAGACCCAGTCTTGTAGAGAAACACAGTAGATTTCTCAATGTGTGGCTTCTGATTGTGAATAAAGTCAAACTAAGTCAACTAGATGGAGTGACTCTTTCATAGCAGATGTAGACAGGTGGGAAGTTGGTTTTGACCAGAGTTCAGTTTTTTTCCTGATATATTAGTTATCTATAACTGTGTGTTTTAGTTATCTAATGCTGCTATACCAGAACTACCACAAGTGGGTAACTTTAACAAACAGAAATTAATTTCCTCACAGTTTAGGAGTCTAGAAGTCTGAATTCAGGTGCTAGCTTTGGGGAAGGCTTTCGTTCTCTGTGTTAGCTCTGGAGGAAGGTCCGTGTCTCTTTGAACTTCTGCCCCTGGGTGACCTTCATGTGGCTTGCCATCTCTCTTCCCCCATCTCTGCTTCCCCCTCTATTTGCTTGTTGTTGTTGTTGTTGTTAAGTACTGTAGAGTTGGTTCGGACTCATAGTGACCCTGCACAAGGTTTCCAAGGCTGCAAATCTTTACGGGAGCAGAAAGCCTCATCTTTCTCCCATGGAACAGCTGGTAGTTTCGAACTGCCGACGTGAGGTTAGCAACCCTATTCGTAACCACTACACTACCAGAGCTCCTTTCCTCTGTTTGCTTAGTCTGCTCTTATATCTCAAAAGAGGTAGACTAAAACAAACTCTATCCTACTACTACTGTCTCATGAATGTAACAACAACAATAAAATTTTCAATTGGAATTATAATATACGTATATGAAGTTTGGATTTACAATACATGTTTTGTTGTTGTAATTGCCCTCAAAGTTTCTGAGGAATGGCTGGTGAGCTTGAACCTCCGACCTTGTGGTTCAAACTGACTTTGCAGTCCAGCACATTAACCTGTAGAGCCACACCAGGACTCCATGTTTTAGGGGGATACAATTCAAACCATAACCTTTTGACAAATTACCACAAATTTTTTAGTTAAAAAATAGGTGCTGTTGAGTTGGTTCCAATTCCTAGTGACCCAATGCACACAAAAAAGTAAACACTGCCTGGTCCTCGTCCATCCTCACAGTTGTTTTGATGTTTGAGTCCATTGTTGCTACCACTACATCAATCCAGCTCATTTGGGGTCTTTCTCTTTTTCTATGACTTTCCACTTTGCCAAGCATGATGTCCTTCTCTAGAGACTTTATCCTCCTAATAACATGTCCAAAGTATGAGAGACCAAGTCTCGCCATCCTTGTATCTAAGAAGCATTCTGGTAGCACTTCTTCTAAGACAGATT
>NW_006408624.1:8248011-8249937 GCF_000296735.1 Chrysochloris asiatica
AACCTTATTTAGGTTGTTGGCAGTGATAGCAAGGATCTATCAACCTAAACAAAATGGAGTCGGTTTAGTCAGTAGGTCTCAAATGAGGCCCCTGTAAATGAGGAAGTTTAAAACTTAGCTAAGATGACCTTATGGTCCTAGAAGGAGAAAAGGATAAGGAGAATAGGACATGCTTAAGTCCACCCAGATAGTTATCTCAGGAATTAAGCAGCTGAGACCCTAAAGGTAGAGTGTTTGAGGAAGTTTATTGATTTATTGTTTCCTTTTTCCAAAGAATGCTATCTTGATGGTAAAATAGATGAAGTGTACATCCAAATGTAACTTACCCTATATAATGTGCCTGCTCTTCATAATGGACAGTACGGTCTTGAGAAATGATTCTCTCCGTCCTCCAGACTGCTGGCTTTCAGTTAATAAAGCTTGGATTCTCGGTGATTGACTACAGTGACAGGTGGCACACCCTCATTTCCACTTGGCAACAGCGGATTCATTTTCTGGCTTTCTGCTGGATGTCGGCAGGAGGTTGCTGTCAGACCCTCAAGATCATCCACAGTTTCTAGAGGCTTCCCACAGTTCTTTGCCAAGTGGGATTCTCCAAAATAGCTGCCTACTTCATCAAGGCAGTAAGGAAGTCTATTGTTCTAGTATGCTAGGACAGAGTCTTATATAAGGTAAGCAGTGAGATCGCATCATCTTTGCTATATAACATAGATTAACCATAGGAGTGACAGCCTCATATTTGCCATATTCTATTGGTCAGAAGCAAGTCACAAGTTCTACCCACACTTCAAGGCTGGGGATAGTTCAAGAGGCAGGGCTGTGAATTACTCGAGATAGCCCTTTTAGCCAAGGTCCTGTAACTTTCACACAAGGATTGGGAGGACCTATACAAATAAGGAAGGAGCTCTGGTAGAGTAGTGGATTATGAATTGGGTTGTTAACCCAAGGTCAGCAATGTACACTCCTGGGAGAAAGATGAGGCTTTCTGCTCCCATAAAGACCTACAGCCTTGGAAAAACCCTTTATAGAGTTGCTATGAGTCAGAAATGACTCCACGGCACATAATCACCATGACCACCATGCAAATAAGGTGTTTGTGGCTCGCCAAGGGGATTGGGCAGTTTTCTAACTGCCATTCTAACTTACATTCAACAAATCTCTAGTAAGGTGCATGGACCTCTTATGGGGGTGGGGCCAGGAACTCTAACAAAGCTACTGGTCAATTTTGTTATCCAACTAGGCTTAAAAGGAGAACCAATCTCAGAGTAGAGAGTAAATTCCACCGAGAAAAACTATTCAGACATGGAGCACATCCTTTGAGTTCAACATCCCTGTGCAGAGACTCCCTAGAGAGAGAGGTGTAACACTGGAGATGGTGAGAAGCAGTGGCATGTATGTGTGGCAGAGAAATGGCAGCAGCAGAACCAGGAGGTAGGCACAAGATGGCACAGTTGGCTTCCCAGACCGTGGATCTCAGCAGCTATAAAGGTGCTGACTCGTGGAATGAGAAGAACAGAGTGCCTCCAAATAGGTTTGCTGAGGAAGTGGGGTGCCTCTGCGCACTTATTGGAGATGTTATAGAACTTTGTAACAATTGACTGAGCAGATCAGAAGCCAGGCCAAAAGCAGGGCCTGAGGGCTCAGAGTGAAGGCTTGTCTGCAAGGAGCCATGAGAAGTGCAGCACAACCAAGAGGAGCTGAGAGACCTGTCCTGCCCTGAAGGTGGGAGACTACCTACATGCTTCCTCATCGTGATGCTGAGTTGAAACCTGTTACTTTCCCAGTAAACTCCACAATCATGAGTATTGTCTATGAGTTCTGTAAAGTCATAGCAATGAAGTAAAGAGCCCAGCAAAGAAAGAGTGTTGTAGGAAGGACAACTGGTGTTGGAATTGTTGTTGTTGTTGTTGTCAGGTGCCATCGAGT
>NW_006408624.1:8251347-8252783 GCF_000296735.1 Chrysochloris asiatica
TTGATTCTTCACTCAGTGAAGTTAGATGAGAAGGCCAAACACCATGCTGCCATTTTCACACAAGATCAAGAACACTAGGAGGTGGGGATCATGAGAGCCAATCTAAAGACTGTCCACCACACCTAATGACTGCAGTGTGGGGAGAGATGGGACAGGGAGTGAGCTTCTTTCAGTGAATGACTATAGTGATGAGGTCCATGTCCCCTTAGCTGGGCAAGTCAAGCCAAGAAGAGACTGTTGACTGGTGGTTTATAGATCTAATTGAGGTTGGAGAATTTTTACCATGGGAATGCTGAGCAGAGGGAGGATGTGAGGATGTGGCTGGAGAATGCAGTGTCAGGAGGTCAGAGGAGTGGTTTTTAGCCATGGTGAGTTCTGTGGAAGTGGGCAGTTGAGATGGTGTGAAAGAGATCATTGGACTTGAGGAGGTCTATATGAACTTCTCCCATCCTCGCCCCTTCACAGTATATTCTTCAAACTGTGTTCCCACAGATCTTCCTAACACATAAGACAGATCATGAATCTCCTCTTCTCTTAACCCTCCAATGATATGCCACCTCACTCAGAATAAAGTCTAAACACCCTTTCAAGACCTGCTCCACACGCCCACCTCTCAGACTTCATCTCCTACCATTCTTCTCCTGTTGTCTATACTCAGTTATACTGGCCTGGGAGGCTAGCCCTCTCTGCTCCCTACCTGGAATGCTCTCCTCTCAGAGAGCCTCATGATTCCTTCCTACCTTCCTTACTTATAGTTTCCATACAAACTGCAACTGTGGGTCTTCCCTGCCCACCTTATATATAAAAAAGCACTCTCTCCCTATCACTCTCTGTTTCCTTACCCACCCACCCACTCTTTTTTGGAAACTTTTGATTGTGTATTGAATGTAGATTTACAGAGCAGATTATCAGTTTCACAGTCAACAAATCAATACCTTTGTTTCATCTCAATGATTGCAATCTCCTCCATGTAACAACAACTATCCCACTTCCTCCTTGTGGCTCCATTCTACTATCCTTTTCATCCCTTCTCAGCTGTGTCCTTGGGTAAATATTGCCTGTGAGATATTGAATGGTAGACCATTCCATAGTGAGCATAATTTACTAACATTATTGTCCCCTCTTACTTACCCTTTGTTAAAATCAAACATTTCATATATGTGTTTTTCTAAGTGTTTATCATTTGTCTCCCCCAATGACAATGTTAGTTTTATGAAACTTGGGTTTTATTTTATTCATTGTTGTATCTCAACACCCACAAGAGTATTTGTCATATAGCTGTTGTGTTGTTGTTATGTGTCATGGAATCTCATAGCCACTCATAGCGACTCTGTACAGAGTTTCGAGGCTGTAAATCTTTACGGGAGCAGAAAGCCTCATCTTTCTCCCACGGAACAGCTGGTAGTTTCGAACTGCTGACCCTGAGGCTAGCAGTC
>NW_006408624.1:8254137-8299029 GCF_000296735.1 Chrysochloris asiatica
TCTCTGCTTTCAGCCAAGATATTCCTCGTGCCATGTCCTCTTCTGAATCTGGCTTGAACTTTTGGAGTCCTCTATCACTGTATGCTTTTAGCCATTTCTGTATTACCTTTAATAAAACTTTACTTGCATGGGATATCAAAGATATTGTCCGATGATTTCCGCATTCTATTGGGTCACCTCTTTTTGGAATGGGCATAAATATGGATCTCTTCCAATCAGCTGGCCAGAGAGTTGTCTTTCAAATTTCTTGGCATAGATGATTGAGTGTCTCCGGTGCCACCTCACTTTGTAGAAAGATTTCAATTTCTATTCCATCAATTCCCGGCGCCTTGTTTTTGTGCCAATTCCTTCAGTGCACCTTAGACTTCTTCCTTCTGGCTTTTTTGATCACATGCTACCTCTTGAAATGGCTGAATATTGACCATTTCCTTTTGTACCAGTACAGTGACTGTGTATTCCTTCCATCTTCTTTTCATGCTTTCTGCATCATTCAGTAATTTGTCCAGAGAATAGTTCAATAATGAAAGTCAAGGTTTTTTTTTTCTTCAGTTTCCCCCAGCTTGAGAAATGCTGAGCGTGTTCTTCCCTTTTGGTTTTCTGACTCCAGGCCTTTGCACATTTTGTTGTAATATCTGACCTTGTCTACTTGAGCTGACTTTTGAAATTTTCTGTTCAGCTCTTGTACCTCCTCATTTCTCCCATTTGCTTTAGCATCTCTACACTGGAGAACAAACTTCAGAGTGTCTTCTGACATCCATTTTAATCTTTTCCTTCTTTCTTGTCTACTTAATGACTTTTTGCATTCTTCCTGTATGATGTTCTTGATGTCATCCCACAACTTTTCTGGTCTTTCGTCTTTTTTTTCCAATTTTTTTTAAATTGAGTTTTTATTGTGAATTATGTGATAGTTTACATGGGAGAACATTAGCTTTACATTCATCATATCATATATCATTTTATTGCCATGATTACAATTCCCTCCTTGCATTATCAAACAACTGAAACCTGCCCCTAGGTCGTCAGCACACAGGCCTTGTCCTCTGGTCTAGAGTCCTCAGCTGCTCCATCTCTCCACGTTATTGTCTCTGCCTCTATCTCTGGCATCCTGTTTTTCTGGGTAGGGTCCCGCACTCCACTCTTCTCCCTCGATGGTCCCAGGGACCTCCGCTCCTGGACTACAAAGTCAACCACTCCCCTCCTTTTGCCCAACCATGGCAGTCAGTCCTGATAACAATTATTCACTAGGGTACCACAAGAGTCTGAACCCCATCTCCTTTCATCAGCCCCATCCAGACAGTTTGGATACTACTCAGTGGAGATTCTATCTTTCTCCACACTCTCTGGATCTAGGCTCCCTCTTGAAAGCTTGTAAGCCAGTCACTTCTTGCCTTTGTAGCACCACCATTTTGGGTAGCCAATGTCCAAGTTGCCCATCCCTGTCTACTTTGTGTATGGAGGGGGTGGGAATGATCCTTGCTGTAAAGATTTGTTCCCTCTTTTGAGCTACTGCAGCCATAGGTGTATATCAAGTTAATCAAATTGTATCAGGTTACTCTTTTTCCCCCCTCTTCTTTCTTCTTCTAGTTGAGTTCTAATCATCCAGTCATTGAAGCCAGGTCGAGTGGGTATTATCTGCAAGTGTGGGTGTTCTTGTGCATATGCCCTCACTTCTTATCAGCTGGATGCTTCACTTTCCACTCTAGTTCTCTGTGGCTATGTCACTGTCTCTGGGCCCAGGAGTCCCCAGGTCTTGCCATATTGCTGGCCAACCAGGTCTCCTCCCGGGTTCACAGGAGTCTATTGAACGTGGTTGGACTTAGCTCACAACTTCATTGCTGTTTTTCCCTCACTTCCCCTTATTGGTGACCAACACGGTCACCGTGGTCTTCAGTCTTTAGAGTTTAATATATCACATCAGTTCTTCAGATGATCTCTAAATTCAGGTGGGATATATTCAAGATCATATTTTGGCTCTCGTGGATCTGTTTTCATTTTCTCCAGCTTCAGTCTGAATTTGCATATGAGCAATTGATGGTCTGGTATAGGTAATCACAAAACATACAGAATTTCCTGGTGTGGTGATGCAGGATAATGCACTGGACCACAAGGTCAATTTGAACTGCAAGGTTGGCAATTCAAATTTCATCAGCCATTCATCGCAAACCCTAGACAGGGTCACTATGGTTCAGAACTGACTCACTAGCACTTAACAACAACAGCTGCACAACTTGGCAGTTAGGAGCTCTGAAACAATAGCTGTGTTACCTTGAAAAGGAGTCCCTGGGTGGTGCAAATGGTTAATATGTTGTTGTTGTCGTTATGTGCCGTGGAGTTGGTTCCAACTCATAGCAACCGTGTACAGGGTTTCCAAGGCTGTAAATCTTTACAAGAGCAGAAAGCCTCATCTTTCTCCCACGGAACAGCTGGTAGTTTCAAACTGCTGACCATGAGATTAGCAGCCCAATTCATAACCACTCTGCTACCAGAGCTCCTAAATGGTTAAAAATGCTCACTGCTAACTGAAAGGCTACAGGCCTGAGTCCACCCAGGGGCATTTCAGAAGAAAGGCCTAGAGAAAAATCAGTGACGGAAAACCCAATGAAGCATAGTTGTACTCTGACACACATACGGTCACCGTGAGTCAGAATCAACTCAATGGCAACTGTTTGTTTGTTTGTTTTTAAAACTGACATCCTTGGACAAGTAACTTAATCTCTCTGAATAAACTGTAGCCTGAATCATGGAGTTGTGCAGATAGTTTCATACTCTGTATATAAAGCACTTTGCACAGTGTCTGCACATGGCAAGTGCTCCATGATTGTTGGATAATGTCATATGTTTCTTCTGTACCTATGTGTATGATCTGTGACTTTTCATGATTGTTTAAGCAAGCTTTGTCATGTGCTAGTTTTTTGATCTTGTGCATATCATCTCCCCGGAAATGAGCTTCTACTTCTCACATGGGGATGCAGAATGGGGATGATAATTTCTGCCCCATCAAGATAAAAGGAGCTCTGGTAGCATAGTGGTTATGAATCAGGCTGCAAAACGCAAGGTCAGCAGTTCGAAACAACCAGCTGCTCCGCGGGAGAAAGATGAGGCGTTCTGCTCCCGTAAAGATTTACAGCCTCAGAAACCCTGTCCAGGGTTGCTATGAGTTGGAACCAACTCCACAGCACACACCTACCATGATAAAAGGAATAAAGATTCAAGTTGTCAATTCTTTGTTTTGCTTGGCTCCACAACCAACACTTATGGAAACAGCAGTCAAGAAATCAAATGATGTGTTGCATTTGGAAAATCTGCTGCACAAGACCTCTTTGAATTGTTCAAGAGTAAAGATTTCTCTTTGAGGACTAACGTGGGCCTGACCCAAGCCTTATATGTATGTGATAGACATTGAATAAGGAAGACCATAGTAGAATTGATGCATTTGAGTTGTGGTGTTGAAGAAGAATATTAAAAGTACCATTGTTGTTGTTAAGTGCCGTTGAGTCGGTTCCAACCCATAGCCACCCTGTATAGAGTTTCCGAGGAGTGACTGGTGAGCTTGAACCGCTGGCTTTGCAGTTCAAACAGCTTTGCAGTCTGGTGCATTAACCCACAGTGCCATACCAAGAGTCCTAAAGTACCATGGACTGTCAGAAAAAAAAAATTTGTCTTGGAAGATGTATAATCCAGAATGCTCCTTAGAAGTGAGGGTGGCGAGACTTTATCTCTTATACTTTGGATATGTTGTCAGGAGGGACCAGCCCCTGGAGAAGGACATCATGCTTGGTAAAATGAAAGGTCAACGAAAAAGAGGGAGACCTCTAAAGAGTTGGGCCGACACAGTGGACGCAGCGATGGGCTCAAATGTAGCAATTGTGAGGATGACACAGGATTGGCAGTGTTTCATTCTGTTGTTCATAGGGTCGCTATGAGTTGAAACTGACTCAATGGGTACCTAACAGCAATACCAATTCCTGTCCTGGCCCTCTTAATCAAATTGTTGGAAGAGATTACACATGTAAAAACACTTTGAAACGTTACGCTATGTACAAATAGAAGGCGTTATTATTTTTTAGACTTGCCTATGGTTTTCTTTTAGGGTTGCTGTAGTTGTAAGCAATGAATGGTCATTAGTTTTCAGACTTTAACATAATACTGGAGCCTTGGTGTGGTGCTGTGGGATAAAGTAAGGTTGGTTTGAATCACAAGGTCGGCAGTTCAAACTCACCAGCCACTCCTTGGAAACCCTATGCAGGGTTGCTATGAGTTGTAACGGACTCAAAGGCACTTAACTACAACATAATAGTAAGCACTGGACTACAAGGGTGGTTTGTATCACAAAGCCAGCAGTTCAAACCTGCTAGTTGCTCCTCAGAAACCCTATACAGGGTCGCTGTGAGTTGGAACAGATTCAACAGCACTTAACAACAATAAGCAACGTAGCACTTGGGATGTCCCAGAGAGGATGTTGCTATATTGAACTTCACTGACCAGTAGAGCAGTGGGATCCAAATGTTGTCCAAAGACCTGAACCAAGCATAAGCTTAAAATGGCCTTTGGTTTCAAGGTAGCATAGATGACCAGATGGCTTTCTGAGATTCCTGGGCTGGGATTCAGTTTTGTTGCCTTTCACTCTTCCAATGTGAAAGAGTCCAGAAAGCCTGTGTCTCTGTTTTTGGAAATCAAATCCCCATCCCGTTTTTATTGACAGTATTTCAGCAGCCTTGTCCTGCTGTGGCCACTGTGGGTTAATGCGCTGGACTGCAATGTCAGTGTGAACAATGAGGTCAGCGATTCAAGCTCACCAGCTGCTCCTTGGAAACCCTATGCAGGGTTGCTATGGGTTGGAACTGACTTGATGGCACTTTTAACACCAACAGAATCCACAGCCCCATGAGGCTACATACAGCCTGCCGCACAGCTCCGGGCTGGTGGTGTCCAGGTAGCTATGAAGAGAAGGAAACAGAGATGGCTGTCCAGGAAGATGAACACCTCTATCAGCATCTCCTCCCCGTGAGGGAACCCATGGAGCACAAAATCTCTCCAGGCGATGTTGATCATCAGTTAGTTTTGGGACCTACTGACCATCCTAGAGTAACAAACCCTTCTCATCTTCTACTTTAGCTTTCCTGGGGCAGATCTCAGAGGAGGTGAACCTAACACTAACTTACTACCACTTGTGGGTATCCAATTTAACATTGGGGGATCAAGCAGAGTCCCTATACCTGGTGTTTCATCCTCAAATTAAACTACTGACTTCTAGGTCATGTAAGCTTATGTACATGTACACACACACACACACACACACACACACACACACACACACTGAGTTAGTAGCTTCTGATAAGCCTGACTCCTCTCTCTCTCACCCTTCCAGGCTAAGAGGTAAGAGGCAGCTGATTGAAATGATCTGCTCTCCATTCATACTCATTTCAGAGCACGAGACTAAAATATATTTCCCAGCCTCCTGTGCAATTTGACGTGGTCAAATTTTTAAGCTACTGTCAGTGGAATGTGTATGGATAGCTATGTGCTATTTCTGCATTTTGGCTTTAAGACTGTGGTCATCCTTCTATCAAATTCTCTTCCTTTCCACACATACCCAGCTTCCAATATGCAGATGCAACAATACCCTAGGGGTAGCAAGGAATCAAGATAAATGAAATCTGGGTCTCCGAATGTCTTCCCTGAACAGAGCTTCCTGTTGACTTGGAAAATGCATCAGGCAATTGCATAAGAGAGAAATAAGCGTCTATTTTCTTGAATCCACTAATTATGGTTTTGGTGATGTAGTGGTTAAGTATTTGGCTAACTGAAAACTCAGTGGTTCAAACCCACTAGCTGCTCTGTGGGAGAAAGATATGGCAGTTTGCTTTCATAAAGATTTACAGCCTTGGAAACCCCATGGGGCAGCTCTACTCCTAGTGGGAAGCAATTAGCTGACAACAAAGTCTTTGTTGTTGTTGAAGCTATTGCTTTACTGGTCCAAGGGAGAACAATATGGCAGAGAGAAGGAAGTTGTTGGATTGAATTGTGTCCTTCCAAAATATGCAATCGTAAACTCTAACCTCTATGCTTGTCGTTATAATCCCATTTAGAAATGGGCTGTCTTTGTTGTGTTAATTAAGCAGGATTGGTGCAGTGGGTGTTTGAGTTAATCTTTCCTGACGTATACAAAAGATTAAAACAAACAAGTCAGAAAAGCAGAGATGGAGGAAGAAAAATGCTAAGCCACATGAACACTGCCTAGGAGTGGAAGCTCAGGAGAGACAAGGGCCTTCCTCCAGAGTCAACAGAGACAAAGCCTTCTTTCCCTTAGAGCTGGCACTCTGAGCTCAGACTTCTAACCTCCCAAACTGAGAGCAAACAAATTTCTCTGTGTAAAGCCATCCACTTGTGGTATTTCTTTTACAGCAGCAGTAGCTAGCTAAGACAGTTGTTGTGTACTATTATTGGTTTAGTTTGGATTAGGTAGACCTAGGTTTTCATTTGACACTATCGATTATTAGTTTAGTGAATTTGGGGCTATTTCAATAACCAATTGAGTTTCAATTTCCTCTTCTGCAAAATGGGAATAATAATAGTATCTATTCTGGGTGGTGCAGGAACCCTGGATGCGTAGTGGTTACGTGTTGGGTTGCTAACCGTAAGATCAGCATTTCAAATCTACCAGTCTCTCTTCAGGAGAAAGTTGAGGCTTTGTGCACCCATAAAGATTCACTGCCTTGAAAACTGTATAGGATCACTATGAGTTGGAACTGACTGGACAGCACACCACCACCACTCTGGATTGTACAAATAGTTAAGTGCTTAACTGGTAGTTGAAAGTTTGGCGGTTCAAGTCTACCAAGGGGTGCCTTCGACTGCTTCTGAAAAGTCAGCCCTTTGGAGCACAGTTTTACTCTGACACACACAGTGAGAATCAATTTGAAGACAATTGATTTGGTTTTTTGTTTCAATCACAGCACTATTTGAGGATTCTATGAGTTAATGTAAAGTATTATTGTTGATTGCTGTTGAGTCCGTTCTGACTCACAGCGGCCATGTGTAGCAGGGGTGGGGAACGTAGGGCCCACAGGCCATATAAAGTCCTCAAAATAATTTGGTCTGGCCCTGTTAAGGCAACCACAGTTCCAGCCATCACATTGTTGTTGTTGTTAGGTGCCATCGAGTCAGTACTGACTTATAGAGACCCTATGCACAGCAGAACAAAACACTGCCCGATCCTGGGCCAAACACACTACTGTTGCCACGCTTGAGTCTATTGATGCTGCCACTTGGCCAATCTATCTCGTTGGGGGTCTTCCACCTTGCCAAACATGATATCCTTCTCCAGCAACTGGTCCCCCCTGACAATATGTCCAAAGTATGAGAGATGAAGTTTGGCCATCTTGGCCTCCAAGGAGCACATCCAAAACGTATCTCTTGGTTCTTTTGGCAGCTCACGGCACTTTCAATATTCTCCTCTAACACCAGAACTCAAAAGCATCAATTCTTCTATGGTCTTCCGTATTCATTGTCCAGCTTTCCCATGCATATGAGGTTACTGAAAACACCATGGCTTGGGTCAGGTGTACCTTAGTCCTCAAGCTGACATCTTTGTTCTTTAACACTTTAAAAAGGTCTTGTGCAGCAGATTTGCCTAATGCAATATGTCCTTTGATTTCTTGACTGCTGCTTCCTTGAGTGTTGATAGCTGATCCAAGAAGAATGAAGTCGTGACAACTTCAATCTTTTCTCTGTGGATAAGAATGTTGTTTATTGGTCCAGTGTTGAGGATTTTTGTTTTCTTTACAATGAGATGCAATCCATACCAAAGGCTGTGGTATTTGATCTTCATCAGTTAAGTATTTTAATTCCTCTTCACTTTCAGCAAGCAAGGTTGTATCATCTGCATATCGCAGGTTGTTAATGAGTCTTCCTCCAATCCTGATGCCATGTTTTTGTTCATATAACCCAGCTTCTCGGATTATTTGCTCAGCATACAGGTTGAATAAGTATCGTGAAAGAATACAACCTTGTCGCACACCTTTCTTAATTTTAAACCATTCAGTGTTTCCTTGTTCTGTTCAAACAATTGCCTCTTGGTCCAGGTACAGATTCCTCATGAGCACAGTTAAATGTTTATCACATTGTTGTTGTTAAGTGCCATCGAGTCGGTTCCGACCCATAGTGACCCTGTACAGGGTTTCCGAGGCTGTAAATCTTTACAGGAGCAGAACGCCTAATCTTTCTCCCACGGAGCAGCTGGTAGTTTCAAACTGCTGTCCTTAAGGTTCATCACATTGGGGGTGCATTAATTAAATGTTTGACCAAATATAGTAGGCTAATTTCAAAGTTGATAATTTTGTATGGTCCGCACATGGTATTATAAATATACAAATGGCCATTGGCAGAAAAAGGCTCCTCACCCCTGCTGTATAGTTTCTGAGGAGTGGCTGGTGGATTTTAACTGCTGACTTTGTGGTTCACAGTCCAGTGCTTATCCTACAGCGCCACACCAGGAATCCTAATGTAGGTTAATGACTTGAAAATATTTACTACTATTAACAGGATCAGCTGATCTCAAGATCTGATTCTTCCTCCTGTCTTTCCTCAGGCAGGAGAGAAGGAAGCCAATAGTTTGAGCTCTGAACATCAGTATCACCTGAATGACATGCAAGTTCCTAGAGTATTCAGCATAATAATACAAGGAAGGCTTCAAAAAATTTGGTGAAAAATTCCATGACCTTTCAATTCCATTTTTCTATGAACTTTTTGTAGCCCCTTATAATTCAGAACCACATACTAAGGGCTAGGGACAAAGAGAGGAACCAGCATCTCAAAGAGGTCTTTGTTGAAATTAATTTCTGCTTCATTTCTCAGAAAGTTTTAATGTTTTACAGTCTCACAAACAGTTCACCTGCTAAATGGAAATTTACTTTGACTAGGAAAGAAATCCTGAGTTCTTTTCTTCACACCTTCTTATGGGACACATGGGCCCCAGCCCAAACCAATTAAACCATAATCTCTGGGGCCTGGTCATGGATAGTTTTAAAAAGCATCTAGGTGATCCTAATGAATAGTTGGGTTGAATCCAAATACTACTCCTTCCCAGTCAGTCTTTCACATCACCATAAGCGTAAGTTCCTTAAAGTTGACTACGGCCTTGGCATTCAGCCAGGGGAAACTTCATGGCTTCTGTTGTCTGCCAGCTGAAGTCCTAAGTCTTTGCTTGGCACTCGGAGCCTTGCTCAATTTGGATCCAGACTCTATCATCAACATTAACAGCTAAGATTGACTGGGCATTTCATATGAGCCAGGCACTTTACTGAGGACTGTATGTGTACTATTCAATTCTCCCCTAATCTTAGGGGACAGGTGTCAGTTTCCTTATCTGCAAAATGGGGGCATTCCAAGAAAAGTATGTAGCACAGAATCTGGCACATAGTCACCAGTGAATTAACACTTAACCATTACTCCCATAATCCCTGTTTTATAGGTGAGAATGTGAGGTCCAGGGATGTTCAGCGACTTGCCCGAACCCACAACCTAGTTAGAGACAGAACTGGGGCTGAACCCAGAAAGTCTGGGCTAGCTTGGTTCTCACTCCTGGGTTCAAGTCAGACACAATTTCTAGAGTTTCCCTTGATGAGTTCTCCAGCGCTTTGCGCATGTACTTCAGCTTTCTTGAGGAAGCCTTCTTCCCAGCACCTCCCGCGCGCCCCCCCCCCCACCGTGATTACCACAGGCTGATGCAGTGACTATCGCCTCAGCTTGCTCCACAGACCGTTTGTTCCAGTCTCAACTCAGACTGTCACTTAGACAGATGGTACCTTCCCCTCAGTTCCACAGTGTCCTCATCACCTCAGGCTCTGCTATTCCTTGTCTGGCAAGCAGCAGAGCTCTGTGAGTGTTTGTTGAATTTGTTACAAGTGGAATGCATTAGGAACAGCCAATCCAAGGGAAGAGAACAATACCTGCTAGCAGGGACTGATGCATGTTCTCATCTGTCAGTGTGCACTCCAGAGCGAGCACACGAGCATTTTCCTTTGGCCAGAGCCTCTGCACCATTTGCCAGAACTCCCAGTCCCTTGGCTCTGGCTCTTACTTTGCTCCCTCCAAACGTCTTCCAGCTGGGTGTTCATCCCCTATCCCACTTAGCAGCATGAGTCCAGAAGAGTCATTTATTCAACAAATATTTACTGAATACCTACTATGGATCAGGCACTGGATATACAGGGTGGAGAGCAAACCAGGCATGGTTCCTGCCCTCATGGAGCGTACACTCTAGTGGGAGAGACAGTCAACCAACAGGTTAACATGTGGATGGATATGTAATGACAAATTCCCCATGAAGGAAAATAGGGGACTCTGAGATTAACATGGAGGGTCTAAGTACTATGGTCAGTGAAGGCTGCTTTGAGGAGGTGACAGGCTAAGAACTCAAAGGGAAAAGGAGGAGCATTCTGGTCAAAGGCAACAGCATATGCAAAGTTGTGGAGTGGGGAAAGAGGTTGGAATGCTGAGGAAATGAAGGGAGGTCAGGGTGGGGGAAGTAGAGGAAACAAAGTTGTTGTGGTTGTTGTTAAGTGCCACCGAGTGGATTCCAACCCATAGCGACCCTGTAGAGGGTTCCCAAGGAGCAACCGGTGAGCTCGAACCGTCGACCTTGCAGTTCAAAGGACTTTGCAGTCTAACACATTAGCCCACAGCGCCACACCACAACTCCTAGTAAAATAAGAGGCAGGAAGTGAGACTGGAACCAGAGGAGGAAGAGCTTGGATTTTATTGTTAGTAAATAGGGGACTCCTGAAGGGTTTTAAATCCGAGTTGATGTGATATGGTTTGCATCTTTAAAGGTTGCCTTGGTTGCTGTTGAGAACTGACTTGGCAAGGCAAGAGGGAACAAGGAGATCTTTAAGAGGGGAAGGCAGTGATCTAGGGGAGAAGAGATGATCTCAGACTAAGGTGATGGCTGCAGATTCAGAGAGAAGTAGATAGAGTCCAGAGATACTTAGGAAGTTGGAAGTTTCCAGAAGAACTAAAAAACCTTTATTGAGTGTCTGCAACAATCCCAGCAATGGGGTGGGGGTGGCAGGCACCAGGAAGGCTTGGGAATATAAACAAAAGATGCAAGTCATCAACCACAAAAACAAATATACAGTCGCCTCCTTCCATCCCTCTAATCTCTCAGGGAAAACGAGTCCAAGATCAACGAAGTTCTGGGCCATTTCCACCTCTTTCAGTGGTGTCAACAAATTCTTTGGGAGCTGGGTACTTGAAACATGGAAATGTAGTTCCCAGAGCCCCAGTATGAGGGAATGCTGGGTTCTCAGGTTAGGAAGGTAGTAAACTGCAGGATTACAGTATGAAGCTGGCATCCTAGGAGTGGTGCCCACCACATGAGGTAGCCGGGTTGGAGGGAGGGACTGTTTCTACTTTATGTCCTGAGAGTGACCATTTGTGAGATCCCTCTGTCCCCTTCTCCCAAGTCCTTACAAGGACACCCACTCTCTGAAATGGCCACTATCTCATATGAGTCCAAGAAGAAAGCAATCTGCTTGAACTAACTCATACAAAGGAGCTAGAGAAAAGGGCTTCAGCTCTTTATCCCTTACTGAAAAATTGCCTTTTCAAAAGAGCTTTCTGGGTCACACAAATCATCTCTGCTCTCTAACACAATTTTCTGAAAGGGCCATTCCACCCCACTCCACCACACAGGCCCTCTGGGTTGTCACAAACTCCATGGAGTCCTCTGAATTCAGTCTCTAGAGAGCGGGGGGCGTTCCATAAAAGGGTGGAGTGGGGAATCTTCCAAGGGTGATGTGTTGTTATTGCTAAGTGCTGGCGAGTTAGTTCTGACTTATAGCGATCTTGCATAGGGGTTTCTGAGGAGCTGGTGGGTTTGAACTGTCGACCTTGTGGTTCACAATCCAGTGTAACCAGTGCAGGGTGTCAGCTGGAAGACTCTCAGGTTTGCTAGACCTTAACCAAATCATGGGGCTCTTGAGGGTCACTGAGAAGCCCTCAGGAAAACAGACACTTACCAAACAGCACAGAAGTGTCAGAATTTCAACAAATGGTACAGCAACACGGGTCTAGCTGACTGTCAGGCCTAGGCCAACCCCTGTCTTACCCAGTCTCTGCTGCTCCACAGGAATGGTTACTAGGCCATTTCCCTCTCTATTAAGAGGAAAAGTGGTCTGGGTTGGAGCTGAATAAACAGTCTCTGGGCAGAGCCAGTGGCTGCATGGACTTCTGGTTGAATAAGATCTCAGGCCCTCATTCCAGTGTGTGACCTTGGAGGGCCGAGCCACCTCTGACTGTCCTTCCTCTTGCTCCTCCTTACAGTTATTTTTATCCAGCCGGACAACTCTTGGCTGTTCCAGCAGTCTGGGTTCTATGAGCCGGATGCAAAGGAGGCACACAGACGTCTGGTGCTGTATCCCAAGAGGATTCCTCTCTGGGCATCATCACGTCTCCACCAGACCACCTAGCACACCCAGCAGGAAGACCACACACTTCAAGGATGGAGCTGGCCTTTAGGTGCTCAACCAGGGCCCTGTCTGGGAGTGATAGCCACGGCCTGATGGACACCCGGCCAAGGAGCCTTGCTGCTGCCCAGAAACTCCGGCCCGGCTCATCAGGCCAGCTGTGCCTAGTGAACTGGTAGTCACTTGGAGAGTGGGTGTCTGTGGCTGGGAATGGGCGGAACAGGCCCTGCTGAGCTCCCAGCCCCCAAGTCTGGCCTGTGGTTCACTGCGGTGGGGTCAGCTGAAGACAGGTGGGCAGGGGCAGACAATTCCCATGACCCGGAAACGAAGCAGACACTCTGTTTTGACCCCTGAGTCTGGGAAAAAACAGAGCTTGTTTGTCATTGCCCTTTGCTGGGGTCTGACCTCTCCACAGAAGCAGCCTGCTTCAGGCCATTGTGCTCTTTGAGTGAAAACTTTGATCCCAGAGCTGAGACTGGAACCTGTTGCTCAGTATATGTTGGGTCAGGAAAGGGGTCTGAGAACAGCTCTTAGAGGCTCTCTCGGGTCTGATTTATCCAGAGGAGAAATGGGATCAAGTCTCTGGGGATGGCTGGGTAGACAAGCTGAGACAAGCTGTGAAGAGAGATTGGCCAAAGGAGAAGGGGCCACTGAAGAGTGAAGAAGGTCCCTTCACATATGAGGCAGGACTGACTTAAAGCAAAAAAGGAAGAGCCATTTTAGGGTTCCTGGACAAAGGGCCTTCCTCACTCCTGGGGCAGGGGGAGCCAGCTCAGAAAGCCCCAATTTCAGTGATTTCAGAGACCCAGGAACGACAGAACATAGCTCCTGCAGGCCTCCCAGCTGGCCCTGGGGAAGAGGGACTAGGGGCAGGGACACCCACGTGGGCAGTGGGCCCCATGGCACCAGGGAGGGTCAGGGAGGAAGACCGTAGGAGGGATGCGATGTGGCTGCTCCGGGAAGCCCTGCTGTTGGGGGACAAGGGCCCAGGGCCAGCCGGCCTCTCGAGGGGGCGGGCCCTCCGGGTCAAAGAGGCCCCTCGGCTGGGCAGGAAACTCCTTCGGGATGGCAGGATGGTACCAGCAGCTCGGCGCATGGGAGTGGTTCGAAGGGCTGGGATGGGGTAAGTGGGAGAGGAGGCACTGGGAAGTACAGAGCCGGGCACTCTGCCCAGGATGGCGAGCTGACCGCTTGGGGCTGGTAGCCCTGGACAGCTGTGGAAGAAGGACCAGGGCCAGGCAGAGAAGGCTAGGGGGCTGTTGGGTGTGGGCAAAGGCTCCATTTCAGCTGCGTAGCTGTTGAGGTGGGAGAGAAGGCGAATCCGTACGGGGTCTGCACAGCTGCTTGGCCCTTCCAGGACCCCCAGGTACCTGATGACCTCGGTGAGGCACTCCCGAAAACCAATGCTTCGGAAGTCGACAGCCAGGGCACGGGCATCAAAGAATCCTGAAAAAGAGGGGCACTATAAGGGCATGCCAAAGGGTGTGGAGGAAGATGCTCCTGAGTTCTGGACCAGTTTCCCCCACTCACTCTGTGTGACCTTGGGAATGTCACTCCACCTTTCTGAGCCCTGGTTTCCCCATCTGTAAAAGTGGGACTAATAATCCATACCTCGGGCGGAGGACGGTGTATGTTGAGAGCCAAATGAATTCATGAAATTATGAAACATTGTAAAATATATTCTTTCATCACTTCTCATGATTCACCCAAAGAAGAAATTCTGAGGCCAAGATAACTTCATTGAAATAGACACTGGGGCTAGTGTGAAAGGCCTGTGCACAACATGGGTGTAAACACTGCCTGCTGGTAGGGTTAGGGTTGGTGGCAGCAGTCACAACAGCTGGGAGGTTCCTGAAGTAGGTGGCACACTGCAGCGGAGAAGCATGAGGTCTCTGGAGGCAGCAGAGCTGGGCTCCAATTCTGACTCTGCTACTTAAATAGTTATCTGCCTGTGAACATGCCTCAATTGCCTTAGCTGTATAAAGGGGCTGTAATGAACCTGACTACAGAGTTGTGAAGGTGAAAAAAAAAATGAAATGGGGTAGAGAAAATACTCAATGCATTAAAATTGTTGTTGCTGTTGTTAAGTGCCGTCGAGTCGGTTCCGACCCATACCGACCCTGTACAGGGTTTCCGAGGGTTTAAATCCTTACGGGAGTAGAAAGCCTCATCTTTCTCCCGCGGAGCGGCTGGTAGTTTCGAACTGCTGACCTTAAGGTTCGCAGGCCGATTCGTAACCACTACGCTACCAGAGCTCCTTGCATTAAAATTAACTACTACTTATATTGCTGGCCTGGTAAGTACTATGTCTTGTTCCCTGGCCCTGTCTACTTTGGAAAGTAGGGCTGTAGTCTGATTCCCGGTCACTGTCATCAGGCTGGGGCCCTCTCTCTACTCTGATTTCATTGAGAGATGATGACTCTGCATGGGATTTGCATCCTCATAGCCCTCTCTCAACCGCTCCCTGGGCAAAGACAGACTCATGACAATACCAGCAAAAAACCCTGGTTCATGGTCAAGGTTGTATACTTAGCTATGTGACTACGATCAAACTCCTTTCCCTTTCTGTGCTTATGTTTCTTTTTAAATTAACATTGATTGAGTTCTTACTAAGCACTTTATATGCAGTATCTAATTTAATCCTCAAGCTTGACAAGACAAAGTAAAGTATTATAATGAGATGTGCAAAGGCCTGGAATCAGATAACTCAAAGGAAGGAACACACCTAGCATTTCTTAAGCTGAAAGAACTGGGAGAAAAAACATATTAAAAAAAAAAAATCAAGCCTCAACTTGTAATACTGAAGGAAATTTGGAAGACAGCTGCCCTGGTCAACTGATTGGAAGAGATCCACATCTGTGTCCATTCCAAAGAGAGGTGACCCAATGGAATGCAGAAATCATCCATATCATTAATATCACATGCAAGTAACATTTTGCTAGAGATAATTAAAAAAACAGCTGCAAGAGGGGGTGGAAGAACAAGGAATATAGGGGAACACTTAGGTAGGTTTGCATGGGCTAAATGGGACATAGGTAAATAGTGATGTATGCTCAACCTTGGAACAACAGGGCTCTGTGGTATAGGGATCGAGGCATAGTCGAAATGGAAAAGAGTGGAAATAATGTTAAGATACGTGACTGTCTTAATGGATATTGGTTTCCCTTGCCTACTATTGTAAAATAGATACTTGAGGGAGATAGAAAGGAATATCAGGAAACATGATTACAGAGAGCTTGTAAGCCCATCTTCAGCCTATAACTGATTGGAATACCTAAAAGGGGTTCTAGAACTTGCCTAGTGAAATAGACTTCTTGCAGAGCCTTTGCAGTGCGTAGGACCTTGTGTGGAACCCTGAGCTCCATCCAGAACCTTCTTGGTGGGACATTCCCACTTAAAAGGATATGCAGACCAGCCTGGAGAGGCTAGAGGAACAGAAGATACTTCTTGAAAGAAAGACTAGCAGAAAAAAACAAAAACAAAAATGAAAATGGCAGACCGTTTGGCTATTATTACTAGAATAAGCAAGCTGTTTATCCGCGAGCCATCAAGGCAAGCAATCAAGTCCCTTCAGGACAAATCTCCTTCCACGACTGAAACTCAAAGGGATCACATAGCAGGCATGTAAACTCACTGGTGACCGCGTTGGTCTACGTGTGAGTGGAAGTGGGGGAAAGGCAGCAATGAAGACACAGACTGAGTCTGACCATGTTCCATAGATTCCTGTTGAACTTGAGATGAGAGAAAGAAGAGGAAGGGCTGGCTGGTCCGAAGTTTGGGGAGACTTGGGAACTCTTGAGTCCTTGGACACTGACCTAGCCATGGTGGGCTAGAACTGAGAGTGAAGAGACCGCCAATGAGATGGATTGGCACAGTGGCAACAGAAGTGGGTCCAAGCGTAATGACAATTGTGAGGATGGCACAGGACCAGGTATTTTGTTCTGTTGTGCATAAGGGCACAATGAATCAGAACCGACTTGATAGCACCTAATAACAATAGGCAAAATATTAAATGATGCAGGAAGCGTCAAAAGAAGATGGAAGGAATACACAGTCACTGTACCAAAAAGGATTGGTTGATGTTCAATCATTTCAAGAGCTATTATATGATCAAGAACAGATAATACCGAAGGAAGAAGTCCAAATTGCACTGAATGCACTGGTGAAAAATAAGGCTCCAGGAATTGACAGAATACAAACAGAAATGTTTCAACAAACTGATATAGGCCCTCATTTGTCTATGGCCCTCACTAAGGCCTTCACTTGTCTATGACAAGAAATTTGGAAAAGACAGGAATCTTGGTTAACTGATTGGAAGAGATCCATATGTGTGTCTATTCCAAAGAGAGGTGACGTAACAAAATTCACATTGCACAGTATCATTAAAACACACACACAAGTAAAATTTTATTGAAGATTAAATGGTTGCAGCAGTACATCAATAGGGACCTACCAGAAATTCAAGCAGGATTTAGAAGAGGACATGGAAAAAGTGATATCATTTCTGACATCAGATCTTGGCTAAGAGGAGAGAATACCAGAAAGATGCTTACTTGTGCTTTATTGACCATGCAAATGCATTCACTGTGTGGGTTAAAAAAGGTATGGCTAACATTGTGAAGAATAGGTATTCCAGAACACTTCATTGTGCTCACGAGGAACCTGTACAAACAGTGGTTCAAACAGAACAAGAGGATATGGAATGGTTTATAATCAGGAAAGATATGCACCAGGGCTGTATACTTTCACTATACTTATTCAATCTGTATGCTGAGCAAATTATCAGAGAAATGATTATATGAAGAAGAACATGGCATCAGGATTGGAGAAAGACTCATTAACAATCTGCAACAAAAATTAACAACAGATAACACAACCTTGCTTGCTGGACATGAAGAGGACTTGAAATACTTACTGATGAAATTCCAAGACTATAGCCTTCAGTATGCATTGCACCTCAATGTAAAGAAAACAAAAATTCTCACAACTGGACCAATAAATAACACAATGATAAATGGAAAAAAGGTTGAAGCTGTCAAAGATTTCATTTTACTTGGATCCATCATCAATGCTTTATGGAAGCAGCAGTCAAGAAACCAAATGATACATTGTATTGGCAAATCTACTTCAAAAAACCTCTTTAACATGTCAAAAAGCAAAGATGTCACTTTGAGGACTACAGCATCCTGACTCAAGTCATGGTATTTTCAATCGCCTCAAATGCATGTAAGAGTTGAATAATGAATAAGGAAGACCACAGAAGAACTGATGCATTTGGATTATGCTGTTGGTAAGAATATTGAAACCATCGCAGACTGCCAGAAGAACAAACAAATCTTTCTTGGACAAAATTCAGAATACTCCTGAGAAGCAAGGATGGCAAGACTTCATGTCTCACACTTTGGACATGTTGGTAAGAGGACCAGTCCCAGAAAAAAGACATCATGCTTGAAAAAGTGGTGGATTAGTGAAAAAGAAGAAGACCCCCAAATGAGATGGATCTACACAATGACAGCAACAACAGGCTCAAATATAATTGTGACGATAGTGCAGGACCCGGCAGTTTCGTTCTGGGCTGGAACCGATTGGATGGCACCTAACAGCAACAATAACAACAGTATTTTAATCCTCATCCATCTTTTACTGATGTCAAGTTGACTCATATTGACCTTATAAAAGACAGTAGAACTGACCCAGGAGGTTTCCAAGGCTGCAATCTTTACAGATGCTGATTGCCACATCTTTCTCTTGTGGAGCAGCTGCTGGGTTCAAACCCCCAACTTTTGGGTTAGCAAATGAGCTCTTAACCACTGCACCACCAGGGCACCTCTTGGTTCTTATTGTTGGTAAGTGCCATTGAATCGGTTCCAACTCATAGAGTCTCTCTAAGGATTTCTGAGGAGCAGCTGGTGGGTTTGAACTGGTGAGCTTGTGGTTTGCAGTCCAGTGCTGATCCTCCAGCATCATACCAGGAGTCCCTTGATCCTCATAAACCCTATTATTACTCTTCCCATTTTAAAGATGAAGAAACTGAGGAACAGAGGGATTAAGTCATTTGTCCAAGGTGATAAACTTAGAAGGAACTGAGCCTGGATTCAAATCCTAATGGTTTGTTTTCCCATTAGCCCCCAGTCATAAAATAATAACAACCCCAGCCTTCAAGGTTCTTGTGAGAATCAAGTGAAGGGGGCATATGTGAACGTACTTTGAAAACTGTAAAATGCTGCCCAAATGTTAGTCATTATTTTTCTTTTAATTGGATAACCATGAATGCAGTTTTAAAAACTGTTCCCACTGCACGATTAGAGATGGAAGTCTTCACTGCTAGCAATGCATTCCTTTGGTGGCATTTCTCAAAGTGACCCATTGCAAACTTACGCTTGCAAGTTCCTAAATTCAGACCTACTGCCTCAGAAACTCCCAGGTGATGTGACTGTACAATGGGCTTCATGAACACCAGACTAGACCACTTACTTAAAACACAACTGTCCCCTTCAGGGGTGGCAACTTAAATCTCTGCAACTTCAACTAGGGAGCTATCACGGTTTCCCAATTGTGAAATCACTGAAACACATGGAGAGGCTTTATGTAGACAAACCTATCATTTGTCTAGAAGCTTTTAACAAGCCACAGTTTCATGACTTTATTTTAATGAACTAGCTCAAAGTAATGAAGTGAATTACATTTGCTTTCTATTAGAATCCTTGACACATGACCCCAGTACCCCTAACAGCACATAGTCCAGAAGGCTAGACCAGTGGAACTTCTGTGACTAAAATTCCAGGTGGGCCCCTCACTAGGTTCAGGCAGGTCCCAGACTAAGATCCCAGAGGAAATTAGCTCATGGATGGAACCAGCATTAACAGTCTGTTGTAAAAGAAAGTTCTTACAAGGTATAAGACAAGAAAACATAGAGGAAAGAAGAGGGTTGGGACAAGAGGAGACATGGAAAGTGAGACTGGGATGCTAGAAGAAGATGAAAGAGAAGCTTTGTAGATGTTCTAGTTGGGTTTACTTTTACAGTCTGTGGGGATCCTTGAGGGTAGGGACCTCACTTTGTTCAGTAGTGCATACCCAAGCCCCAGCCTCCAAATACTTGTGTCATTAATATCTTTTGGGAGTGAAGAGCATTGGTACCTGTCCCACCACTGGCATGGAGCATTTTCAAGTGATCCACCGTCATCTGCAAGACCTCAGCTTTCTCCAGCTTGGAGGAGCCCTGTGTGTTCAAAAGACAGAAGAGTGAAGGCCCCCATGATCTCCTCCTCTGCACAGTGTCATCCGCATCCACAGTCTCAATTTTGCACCTTTCTTCCACTCCTCCATAACCTGCAATTGGGCGTCTGCTTTGATCAAGGTCTCTTCAATTCTTATTTTAGTGAAACCTGTCCACTGCTCTGGACACTGCTGACCACTTCCTCCTCCTTAACCCTTCTCCCTGGGCCTCCACAACACCATTGTTTCCTCATTTTCCTTTTGCCTTGCTTCTTGCTCTTTTGTTCACAGTGGGTACTGGCTCACTTCTCAGTCTGCACACTCTCCCTAGAGTATTGTGTCTGCTTCATCCACCATCACTATGTGGTCATTCACCAGAGGGTTACTCTGACATACCTTCTCATCTCCAAGACCATCTCTACTCACTACGCCCAAGATCTAGCACATCATCTTAACCCTAAAATGCTTGCCCTTCTGTGTCTGTCTCTCAGGAAATATTTCCTGAGTCTCCAGTATTCTCTGGCTCCCCAGGTGTTGAAACCTGAGGGTCAGACTCTATGTGAATTCTTTGGGGGCTGGCACCAGGTCTAATTCATGACTGGTCCTGTGAAGGTTTCACTGAATATCTGTGGAATATCCAGTTTGTTCTCACGAGCATAGGGAAGGTAGATGACCTGCGATGCATACCTTGGAGCACAAGGCAAGAATCTTTGAGGCTTTCTGGTTCAACTCACCTCCCCACTATGTTGTCCCCCACCCCAACCTGTTCAACAATAGAGCGCTCACTCCCTGAGCAACCCGCTCCACTTTTGAATGTTGTTGCTGTTGTGAGCTACTGAGTAGGTTCCAACTCACAGTGACCCTTTATAGCAGAGGTGGGGAATCTTTTTTCTGTCAAGGGCCTTTTGTATATTTAAAACATCATTTGCGGGCTATACAAAACTATCAACTTAAAAATTAGCCTGTTATCTTTGGTCAAACATTTAATTAACTCACCCTAATGTGATGGCTGCAATCCTGGTGTGGTGCTATTGGTAAATGAGCTAGACTGCAAGGTCAGTTTGAACTGCAAGGTTGGTGGGTCAAGCTCTCCAGTTGCTCCTCAAAAACCCTGTACAGAGTTTCTATGAGTTGGAATAGACTCAATGGTACTTAGCAACACCAATGTGTTGGCTGGAACTGCGGTTGCCTTGGCAGGACCAGATCAAATGATTTCGTGGACCGAATGTTCCCCTGCTGTATAAGGTTTCCTAGAGCAGGTGGTGGGTTTGAACTGCTGACCTTGCAGCTAGCAGTCCAGTGCTTATCCTACAGCACCACACCATGACTCTCCACTTTCAAATAGCTCTCTGGGAAGGTCATCAGTGCAGAGGGATAAAGAACTTTAGAATCACAAAGTCCTGTGTTCAAGTTCTGCTCTACTATTTTCTAGCTGCATGATCAGGCACAAGTTTGTCCTCTCTGTGCCTCAGTTTCCTCACCTGCACAACACATATAACAATCCCTACTCTTCCTGATCATTTTGGAGATTCAATTGAATGGGATGATGGGTATAAGCCTACAACACCTGGGGCACAGTTGTTGTTATGTGCCGTGGAGTCGGTTCTGACTCATAGTGACCCAGTAGAGGGTTTCCGAGGCTGTAAATCTTTACGGGAGCAGAAAGCCTCATCTTTCTCCCGTGGAGCAGCTGGTAGTTTCAAACTGCTGAAACCTTGTGGTTTGCAGCCTGACTCATATAACCACTACGCTACCAGAGTTACTTGGGGGCACAGTAGAACTCAGAATACAAATTTCCATTCCCCTTATCCAGTGACAGGGAACATCAATCAGATAGTCACCACCAATCAACAGAGATGACACAAGAAATGTGTCATCAGTATAGTATGGGGAAGGGCCTTCAAAAGTTTGTGGAAAAAATGCAATGATAAGATAATGGAATTTTTCTACTAACTTTTGAAGCCCTCTCATACTTCCTCTTGAACAATCAGTAACAGTGCATACCTGCTTCTCAAAGGCAGTAGGGACCAAGCGCCGCAATTCAGAGAGACTGCTGTTGATGCGGTCCCGGCGCCGTTTCTCGATGATCTGAGAAACAAAGGCAAGAAGTTACACGTGGCTGCTTCATCACAATTTCCAATGTGCCTGACTCATATTTCCCCTTGCACTGTTTTGTGGGAGATAAATCTATTCTTGTTTTATGGAGGAGGTACTGAGTCTCAGAGAGGGGCAGTGATAAGCTAACGGTCACACAAGAAAATGCAGAGCTGAAAGTGGAACAAACTCAAGACTCTTGCTGTGGAATCTGGAAATGATATTCAAAATATTTAACCACTGGTACAGCAGGGTACTGGATTCCCCCCACTATCTGAATGTAGAGTGTTCCTATGTAACCATTCCTTTGTCAAAATGGGGTAAAGCAAAGAAGCTGTTAATTTCTATGGGAAAAATTTTTGAGTGTTCACAGACCCCCAAAATAACTTAACAAATCACACCCAATAACAATAAAACCTAAAGTAGCACCATAGAGAGTGTTCACAGACACAGTTCTAAGTTATGGTGGCTTGATACTGAGATGCTGAGTGTATGTTGTTACAACGGATGAAGCCAGTAGTGAGTCTCTCTGAAAAACAAATACTATTTTGCTTTTTTGCCTTTGTCTTAAAGTGAAAATTCTCTTTGGATTTCTTTCTGTAGTGGAAACAGGACCTAATAGAGGTTTTTCATAAAAGCAAACTTTTGGGAAGCAGGGGATTCCTGTATCAACCAATCAGACTGGGGACCACAATCACAGAGCTGGGGCAGGCCCTATTGGTCCCATATTACTCCTTTAGTTGCTGGGTCATGGAGAGGTCTGAGCAGTCCTAACTATTGCTCTCTAAGGCTGCAAGTCCTTGGATTCAAACGATCACATTCTCACCTCTCAATATTGGTGACAGAATACTGATAAACCTATTGAAAACCAAACCCATTGCTGTGGAGATGATTTTTACTTATGGTAATTCCATGTATTACAGTAGAACTGCTCCACAGCATTTTTTTGTTTTGTTTTGGGCGGCATTTCTGATGGAAACAGACTGCCTGGTTTTTCTTCCAAAGCACTGCTAAATAAATGAGTTTGAACTGCCAATCACTTGGTTAATGTTATTGTTAAGAGTTGTCAAGTTGTTTTCAATATATAGCAACCGTGTAGAGGATTTCCAAGGAGTGGTTGGCAGGATTGAACTGCTGACCCTGAGGTTAACAGTCCAATGCCTATCCTACAGCATCACACCAGGTTAGTAGCTGAACGTGCTAACTGTTCCACCCAGGGACCTCCAGGATAGTGATGTTGTTGTTAAGTGTTGTTGAGTCAATTCCGACCCATAGCAAACCCAGTACAATGTTTCCAAGGGACAACTGGTGGGTTTGAACTGCTGATCTTGTGGTTCAAATTCCACTGCTTATTCTACAACACACCAGGAATCCTGGATACTGACTGCTGTTAAGTGCCATCGAGTTGGTTTCTACTGATAGCAACCCAGTACAAGGTTTCTGAGGAGCAGCTGGTCCGTTTGAACTGTCAACCTTGTGGTCCAGTGCTGGTCTGCTGCGCCACACCAGGATATTGATAGGACAGAAACGATGACCTCCATTTTACAGATGAAGAAAACTAGGGTTGGAATTAAGCGGTTTGTAGTGGCAGGGCTGGAGCCAGATTCCAGATCTCTGGACACCCTGCGCAGTGTTCGTCTACGCATTACAACTGCATCCTGAAAAGAAAGTGTAGAGCGCCAGCAGCAAATTGGGGAGCCCCTTCTTCTGTCCCCTACTGCTCAGCCTCCTGGAACAAACGAAAAGTTCTGGGCTGAGAGCGGAGACAAGAAGATAGGGTAGAAGGAAGGTTGGTATAATAGTAATTAACAACAATAGTGGCTTATTATGTCAGGCATTGTTCTGAGAATTTAACATGAATTCACTTAATCTTCCAAACAACCCTTTGAAGTGGGGGCTATCATTATTTCAGATGAGGAAATGAGGCACAAAGAAGCTAGCTGGGTGACATGCCCAACGTCACCCTGATAATTACTGGCAGAGGCAGGATTTGAACCCTAGCACTGTACTTAGCTTCTGGGCTATGGGTTTCCTCTGGGCCCCGCCCTGAGGGAGCAGGGCAAACCTTTGCTGGGCAGCTCAGCTGTGATGGACACTCACCCCTCTCCGTTTCTTTCTGGCTTGCATTTGCGAAGGGCTGGCAGTGGACAGCGGCCTGGCCATCTGGCTGGAAAGGGAGAAAAAGACTTATTTTTCAGCACTCGGGGACCATCACCGTGGCCTGGGTTGACCTCGCGGAGGCGAGCACATCCCCCTCCCAGACGGCCTCTGGCTCCCAGGCCAGGAAGAGCCGCAGGGCGGGCGTGGGAGGACCGTCTTCTCTGCCCTTCTCCCCCGGGGGCCCATTTCTCCCCGTCTGGTCCTCCCCTGCACTCAGTTTCCTTCCTCTGAGGCCGCTGCAGCTCGGACAGCGCTAGCGAGGCGCTAGGCAGGGATAAGGGCGGAGGGGTGGGGGGTGAGGTGGTGGCTCCTGACACCGACATACTCCGGCCTCCCCTCTCGCTACAGCAGGCCGCGCCGGAGACCTGAGAGCCCGGCCGCCCGGCCTTTGCAACCGGATCCCCGCAGGGCGGGGCTGGCGAGAGCACGGGCCGGCGGCGGCAGCGGCGGGGCCCGGCCAGGCGGGTTGAGTTTCAGAGGGAGCCGCTGGGAACGAGCGTGGAAAGAGCAGATGCCTCCGCTTCCCACGGGCGGAGCGCGACGGCCACCCGCCCTCGCCCGGCCTGCAGCTGCTGCTACCTCCCACGCGGCGCGGTCCCGGTGGGGGCGGGAAACAGGCGGCATCTGGGTCACAGGCCCCTCTTGGGATACTGCTTGACCTTCCAAGAGGGCCCCAGCCCCCATCACTTTGGGCCTGTTCTCCCACCCTGGGCCTTCTCTCCGTAGCCTGAGTGAATGATGAATGTCTGTCCACATCCCAGGGGTTCCCATTACAGGAAAGAAACTCACTCTTTCTGGGTCTTTTCCTGCCCAGATTTTGACTGAAATCATCTCCAGCTCAACTGCCCACCATTCTAACAGGTATTCTGCTTCCTGGGCTCTCTTAGAAAGGAAAGGATGCGCTGAGTTGTGCTGAGGTATTATTCACTTGGGCAGTCCTTCATTTGGGCCCAGCAAGGTGTAGGAGACAGGGGAATATGTCACCCAGGCCCAGTCTGCCAGATGCTTACCATCTGGTAAGGAGACACCATGTGAACAAACAACTTCAGACAAGGTGACTCCCTTGTTTCTGAATACAAAACTCCACACATCTTAACAGCAAATGCATAGTCCTATGCCAGTTTCTCTTTCCCCTGGGTTCCTCATCTTTGTGAAGGCACCCCTAATATTTTGGCTTTGCAAGGTGTTAACTTGGCCGTTATCTTTGATTCCTCCTCCATCCTCACCTCACCTGATCTAAACCTGCTGATTCCATGTCTGAGGTTTATCTCATATCTGTCTTCATCTTCCTGCCATTCAGGACCAAGCCTCTATTGTAATTCACCTGATGCCAGTTTGAGTTTCTTGTGGGGCCCCTCTGCACCTCCTTTATCCCCTACTAGGCTATCTCTAGGAGTCCTAGTGTGGCACTACAAGGTCAGCTGAACTACAGGTCGACGGTTCAAACTTACCAGCTACTACTCAGAAACTCCAGAGTTGCTAATGAGTTGGAAACCGACTCAACAGCACTTTAAAACAACAGCAATGAGCCTATCTCTAAGCTACTGGACGAATGAGCATTTAAATGCCAACCTGCTCTTGCACTTCTCTTAAAACCCTCAGTGGCTTCCCAATACTTTTAGGATCCAAGGCACTGACTTTCAAGTGACACACTGGTTCTCTGTCACCCTTTAGGCCCAACTCTCCCTTGCTCTGTGTGCTAACAGGCTGTGAACTTCCTATACTCCTACCTGTTGGATGCACATGTGGGGGAACGGGAGAGCTTGAAAAAGGTTAAGGAAAATTGAATCAAAAGATACTGGAATTTTTCCACGAACTGTGTGTAGCCTCCTCCACCCCCTCTTCATGCTGTTCCCATAACCTAGAATTCTCTGGTCCACCTCCCTATTCCACGTTTTGGTCCCTTCGTCTATTAATCTTTACCATCGTTCAACTTAACCGTCACCTCCCTGGGGAGACTTTCCTGACACCTTTCCCCAACTAGTTGGTGTCCTCTGCTCTGTTCTCTCTTAGTATCCTGCATTCACAATATTTATGTCTGCTTGCTATTTTATATTTATGTGACTATATGATTAGCATCTGTCTCTTCAACATGTGTGTAAACTCCTCAGGGCCACAAACATTGTCTGTTTCACTCACTAATGTAGCTCTAGGACTTAGCATAGTGCCTGGAGCACGGCAGAATGCATTGTAGAGCGCTCTCTTCCTAGTCTCTTCTTGGACATCCCTGGGGAAAAGAAAGGTGAGCACTGTAAAATCTGTATTACCTAGGCCTTTGTGGAATGGGATCATATTGTAGTTCACCAGGAAGTGCTAAGCCCATGTGACTACCTTCTCGGCATTTGGGGTTGGACCTTTTTTATCCACTGCTCAGAGAGAAAAAGTTGCGGGAGAGACCAAATCAGCATTCACTATGTCCTACTGTTATGCTTCTGACTTCATCCAGCCACATCTGGAAAAGGATATCTCCTACCCAAACATCTGGACAAACAGGGCTGGTAAGGGGCCTGTGAAAGCTCTCAAGAGGGAGGATCCAGCAAGCTAGGTCCAGCGCTCAGGCAGCCAGAACCTGTGATCTGTGGGGCAGTCAGCTTACAAAGCTTCCCTGGGGATAAGCACTGAGAGCCAAGGTACACTAAGAAACACGGCCTTTGTCCCTTCTGCCTGGATAAGGCATCTCTGGGGGGATTGGGTTAGCATCTCACACGTCACTGCCTCTCAGCCCGATTCCTCCTCAGGGACATCTGCTGAGGGTGACGTACCCATTTCAGCAAGGCAACTCTGAGCTCCCTTTCTCTGGTCTCCCTGCCAGTTGTTCTCTGTAAGGTTTTTCCAGGCTAATTTCACTTTACCTTTTCCTTATAAAAGCCCCAATTTTCACATGAAGACACTGAATGACCTCAGGAAGCTAAAGCTGCTTACTTAGCCCATGCAGCTGCTAAGGAGCAAAGCCAGTATGGGAATCCATGTCTTCTGGCTCCAGATTCAGCATTGTTTTCACTCATAATTTCTACTTCCTGTCAGTCTGAATAGCCTTCAAGTCCCCTGATCCTTAAAGCTCCCAAGAGTCCCAGTGAGAGCCTCCTTCCAGCCTGAAATTTGGCCCTGACAGTGGGAGGAGGTGTGGGAGCTTCTTATCAGGGAGTTGGAAAATAAGGCAGATTTTCATGGAACCAGAGAAGATATGTTGACCACCAAGATCTGCTCCATGGGTCTCAGTGGCTCCTAGCCAGAATTCCAGGGTGGTCTTTGCGGGGAGCAGCATGTCCAGCAGTCTGGCTGCCAGTCTGACCACCCTCTGTGCGGATTCCCTCTGGGAACTCCCTGGTGGAACCTTTACAAATGACCCTACTCATTTTGCAACAACCAAAGACAGAAAAACAATGAAGAGACCTCAGAGAGCACGGATCCTATTAGTAAAATGAGGAGATTCAGAGAGGGGAAGGGATCTGCCTTAGGCCACACAGCAAATAAGAGGAAAATCTGCAAGTAGAACCAGGTCTACTGACTTTTAATCCAGTGTTCTTCCCAGTGCACCCTGTACACCCATTGTCCCAGCATTTAGTCTCCTAACCAGTACATTATGTCCCAGACAGTATGGCCACATCTATTTGTCTCATTTATTGTGCAAGTAGCCCTTGAGTTAAATATTATTGGGTCACTTCACACTTAAGAAAAAGGATACTTTTATAGATGGGGTGACAGATGCACAAAGAGTTTATTTACGAATCCTGCCCGGTAAATCCAGTCTTCAGATGTTCAATCTTTTCAGTGAACCGTGCTGCAACATGGACATGGCACACCCCTCTTCCCAAATGAATTGTGGTCCCTTAGAAAGCATTATTCATTGACAATTATCTTGTGTCAAAGCAAGGAGCTATGTGCTTTCATGCATGCTGTTGTTAGATGTCTTGGAGTTGTTTCCAAACTCATAGTGATTCCAGGTGTGCAGAGTAGAACTGCATTCAATGGGGCTTTAGAGGCTCTGACCTTTCAGAAGCAGATTGCCAGGTCTGTCTTCTGAGGTACCTTTTGGCTAGTAATTGATTGCTTATTTGTTTCACCACCCAGGGACTTCAAGGTAGACTTAAAAAAAAAAAAAAATTATATATATATATACTTCCATCTGAAACTCATTTATATGGAATTCTGGTGTGACACTGGGTTAATGCGCCAGACTTTAAAGCATTTGAACTGCAAGATCAGCAGTTCAAGCTCACCAGTTGCTCCTTGGAAACCCTATACAGGGTCGCTATGGGTTGGAATTGACTTGATGGCACTCAACAACAACATATATATATATATATATATATATAAAACCTGTATGAGTTTCAGGTGGAAGTTTACATAGCAAATTAGGTTCCCATTTGACTCATTGTGAAAAACGTAACCAATGCCATGGAATAAGTTACGTTTTTCACAATGTGTCAGCATTCCCGTGATTTCCATTCTTTGTGTTCTGTTTCCAGTAATCCAGCTTCCCTGGCCTTCCTTAACTTCTCATCTTTGTTTTAAGGTAAACGTTGACAGTTTGGTATCATGTAAGGGCACACAGTATTCATAGGTGATACTGTTCATTTTATAAGTGAATCTATTATTTAGATGAAAGATGAATTCTGGAAGTTCACTCCCTGAACAGTTCCAAGTTCAAAGGGTATTTTAGGTAACAGTCTCGGGGGTTCATATAGTCTCTGTTGGCCCAGTCAGTCTAGCCTTTTCTAGGAATTTGAGTTTTATTCTACTGTTTTCTCCCTTTTTACTCGAACCTTCTATTGTACCCGTGGTCAGCACTGTCAGTAGTGGTAGCTGGGCACCAACTAGTCCTTGTGGTCTCAGGCTAGAAGACGCTGCAGTTCTCATTGGCCATGAGATGAATTGCTATGCCGAATCTTTTGTTTCTTGCACTCTCCTTTCCTCCAAATGGGAAGTGACCAATAGTTGTATCTTTGAAAGTTTTTAAGATGCCAGACACTACTCACCAAACTAGGATGTAGAACATTATCTTTGTGAATTATGCCAATGGACCAAGTTGTCCCATGAGACCATGATCTTAAACCTTCTAAACCCAGTAAACCAATCCTGTGTGGTATTAGGTCATGTCTTGGTAATATCTGTAACTGTGCTCCCTATTTAGGTTTTATAAGAATGTATTTTCTGTGCCTGCAGATATACCAATACATGTATACTCATAAACTCCCATGTGTCTTCCTAGACACATCTGTATACACGTCTACCTATGTAACCACACATAGTTTACTGGTTATTATTACTGTTGCAAAATTGCATGTTCAAGGAAAGTTCTTAACATGGCCATTTTGAAAGTGAGAAAATTGAGGTTCAGAAAGGGGTAAAGACTCTTGCCCAAGTTTATGGTGGTGGTTGTACGTAAGTGACATTGAGTCGGTTCTGACTAATAGCAACCCTGTATAGGGTTTCTGAAGAGTGGCTGGAAGGTTTGAACTGCAGACCTTTTGGTTAGCAGTCTAGTGCTTATCCTACAGCACCACACCAGGACTCCAAGTTAATGGTAGTGAGAATCAAACTCAGGTCTATCTGACTTCAAAGGCCATCTTGTACCTTAAATCATTTAGGAATGACCCACAGACCCTGATCCAGTGCCTGACAGGTGGCAGGTGCTCATTCAACATTTGTGGAAGGGGAGGAGAGAGATGATCTTCTCCATGTAGATGGAGCATGTGCCAAGGAGCCCAGTTCAGAGAGGAGCTTTGGGTGAGTCAGGGGCAGGGTCCCACCAGGCAGCAACCCACAGTGCTGGTGGGACAAGTCCTGCTCTGGACTCTCATGTCTCTGAGCGTGAGGGATCTGCGCCCTGCCTTTGACCCTGGGGAGTCTGGCTGTCCCAGTCCTGAGGCTCTTGCCACTGTTTATCTGACTTTAGAGTTCTTTGTACATGAAGCTCTTCTTCCCTGAGAGTCCCCTGGGGGCAGAGACTGAGCAGGATACATCTGGGCCCCCCGACACCCAGCCTAGGTCTGGGCCACAGCAGGCATCGTTCAGCACTCCCTGAATTGAAGCATTGATGTCTGCTGGGGGGAGGGCCCTTTGGTGAGTGCTACAAAGAGGCGTCTGTAAGTTAGTCTCTGCCAGATGTCCAACTGCTTTCTCTCCTCTGAGGGGGTCTGCTCCTCTAAGAATCTACACAGTCTCTACAAATGGGCTCTGGATGAAAGGACAACATGCTGTAGAGGAAAAAACTGCCCAATGATCCTTGATATCTCATTCCAAATGCCACCACCTTCAAGAAGCTCTCCCTACAGTCTTTGGTTGTGAGTATCCTCTCCCAGTTTAAGTGCCCTCACAGCCCATATTCTGTCTCTCCATCCTGTTTGTGGTTTTTGAGTGACCTGGCAGGTCACTGGCCAGGCTGCAGGCTCTTGGAGGACAGAAGCCGGCTCTGATCAGCCTACTCTCTGGCTTCAATTTCATGCCTCTGATCCATAAAGACTCAATGGCATTGAATTTGAGACCTCCTCACCCACATTCCACCACATGGTGTTGGGTCCCTCCCCTGCCACTGGCAGGCTTGGGCTAGGAGAATTGCTTCTCTAAATAGCAGTTTCTGCTAAACAATTTAAAAGGCTAATATGTTGCATAGAAAGGAGCTCTGGTAGCGTAGTGGTTACGAATCGGGCTGCGAACCTTAAGGTCAGCGGTTCGAAACTACCAGCCGCTCCGCGGGAGAAAGATGAGGCTTTCTACTCCCGTAAAGATTTACACCCTCGGAAACCCTGTACAGGGTCGCTATGGGTCGGAACCGACTCGAAGGCACTTAACAACAACAACAACATGTTGCATAGAAAACTAGATTATGCACCCCCAAACTTAATGTACAGGATGCAGGGAGATATCTATTACCCCATACTCTGCTATAAGTGATAAATAATTGGAAGATGGTAGCATTTTAAGAGGTTTGCGATTAAGGCAGGATTCTGTAGGCTCCGGAAACTGGGGAGCATTGAAATTCTGAAATACCCTAGCAAACATCCCTATGAATGAACTGACTTTCCTTCAGTTCTCCTAAAGAGTCAGGTTTGGATGATCCAGGAGAGGTCAGATCACTCCCCTTCTACTGTCCCATTTAAATTTTTTTTTTACTGATGATGCAATAGGCTCAGACAGGGAAAGCAATGACCTTAGGTCATCTGTAGAGTTAGTAGTGACACATTTAGTGTTAGGATCCAGGCTTGCACAGACTCCCAGTCAGTCCCCGCTGCTCTTTTGAGTATCACATGGTGGGTGTCTGGCACTAAGTCAGCATTTGCTGTGTGAAACCCTTGACATACATCATCTCATTTGATTTCCCCAATACTTCTATCAGGTCAGGTCTATGTTTTACACCCATTTTACAGTAGAAGAAACTGAGGTTTCGAGAGGTCACAGATCTTGGAAGCAGCAGAACAATACAAGTGGTTTGTTCTAGTGGTTTGAAGGTGGCAGGGTGGTGTGGTAAAGAAAACTGGAGTTGAAATCTCAGTCTTCGCACTCACCCTGAGCTGAACGTTCATTTCTTCAGTACCAATTTCAAGATCCATTTTGTTCAAGAGAAAAGACATTTTCTTCCCCTTGAAGGTTTTTGCAGACCCTGAAGAGTGCGCCCAAGCTGGGTTACGTAAAATTGGGAAAATATGGTTAGTCTGCAGGGTCAGCAGATTCCTGACCCAGCAAAAGGGATGGGCGATGTTATAAATAATAGTCTACAAGTTTCCTAAGATTTTCAGGGAAAACTCACAAATGGCATCATTTGGGCACTTAGACGGAGACAATCACCAAAATACAGATAAGCCTCCCGAGTGACCTCTTACCTCCATCAATGCATCCTGAGTCCTAAATGGCCCGGAGCACACAGGCTTCCAGGCACTACTGCGTGTAACGGCACACGCACACACACACGTACCCACACTAGCACACATTCCCACACGTTGACACCTGCGGGCCGGCGTGTACACCTGGTTCCCACGAGGTCGCCTGAGGTCGTAGCCCAGGACTAGTCCCTGAGCTAGGTAGGAGAGTACGTCGGGGGCACTCCCCACCTTGCTCACACTGGGCGCACTCAGCGTCCCACTCCCAGCCCTTACCTCAACTCGCCCTCGCCGCCCACGTCGATGGGGCCGTCGGACTCGCTGTCCGAGCCACTCCGCTCTCTGGGCCGCTTCATGACCAGCGCGGATTGCGGGCTTTCAGGACTGTAGGGCTGAATCGGAGTCACCAAGTCTGGTCCCGCCCCTCCCCAGCCCCGCCCCGTTCTGCTCAGGCTCCGCCCTGGGAGCGCCGCCACCGCCCCTTCCCAGGGCCCTTTCCTGCACTGCAGCCCCGGGCGCCGGGGCGTCCCCTCGCCCCCGCGGTGACGCGCCGACCGAGCCGTGGGAAGGCCCCAGGCGGTCACCGCCCCCGCCGACGGCTGGGGCGTCCAGCTCCACTCCTCCCGCCGCGACAGTCTCTCCCTGGGTGGCCTTGGGCAGGTGCCCTTGGAGGCCCCGCGAGGAATCCTGGGGTCCACGTCTGTCCCTGGTTCTCCAGGGCCGCTGCTGGCATGTGAAGGTGCCTTTCTGCGTCGTCCTAACTTCTGCAAGGGTCAACCCGCCTGCTTTTGCTTCCTAGGGCGGCAGGCACGGCAGATTTGGCGAGGTTGGTGGGAGTGCCTTTGACTTGACCTTGGGGAAGAATCCCCCAGCAGCTGCTTTCATGGAGGCCCAGGATCAGGGGAATGTGGTTTGTGTGTATGGGGTGGGGTTGGGACCCAAACATGCGAGGGGTGGCGTCGTCCTCCCAAGAGACGTGTGAAGTTGTCACCACGCTGCCTGAGAAGGTTGGGTTCTGGCCAAGGTCATTGCAAGCCTGACTGGGTGATGGCTGGAATGTCCCAGGGGATGTTTTCAGTTCACCTACAGTGCTGCTGTCCCGGAGACCAAGAGCTCCAAGAGTGAGCTCCTAGGGGTGGGGCTGGAGGTAAGATGCCTGGGAGATCCTTCTGTCCACTCTCCAACCTCCCTTCCTGACTACATACCAGACTGCTCACTTGTTAGGGAATCTAGCAGCCCTGTTCTCAAGGAGTGAGTGGAATTCAGGGAAGATTCACAGAGAACTGCCATGCTTCACTAATACAGAAGGAAGACTGAGAAGGAAGTTGAATTAGAGCATCATGGGTGTGTGTGTGTGTGTGGCAGATTTCATGGGTAAAGAGGAGAGGATGGTGAAGGGAGGACTTTATGGTAGGCAGAATAATGCCCCTTTCTCCAAACAGTTCCTATTTCCCAAAAACTGCGAATGTGACCTGATTTGGAAAATGGTCTTTGCAGATGTGTTTAAGAATTTTGAGATGGGGAAATTATCCTGGATAATCTGGGTGAGCCCTGAATGTACTCTAAAGTGTCCTTACAAGAGAAAGACAGAGGGAGATTGGATACAGACCTAAGAGAAGGCAGTGTGAGCACAGTGGCAGAGATGCGAGTGATGTGGCCACAAGCCAAGGAAATGTCAGCAGCCACCACAAGTTAGAAGAAGCAAGGAACAGATTCCCCCATGGAGTTCAGGAGGGAGCATGGCTCCGCTGACACCTTCATTTGGACCCAGGAATCTTGGTGTGGTGTCATAGGATAAGCACTCAACATCAAGGTTGGTTTGAACAGCATGGTTGGCAGTTCAAACTCACCAGCTGCTCCTCGGAAACTCTATATAGGGTCACTATGGGTCGGAACTGACTTGACGGCGCTTAACAACAACAAACCAGTTACTATCTAGTTGAATCCTACTCATGGAGAACCCATGTGTGTCAGAGCAGTTTTCCATGACTGATTTTTTTAATAGTCTTTTTTCTGAGGTACCTCTGGGTGAACATAAGTCTGCAAAAAACTTTCCATTAGCAGCTGTGATCGTTAATTGTTTGCACCCAGGGACTCCTCATTCTGGGTCCAGTGATACAGATTTTGGACTTCTGATCTCCAGTTCTGTGGGAGAAGAACTTCCTTTAAAATTTATTTAAAAGCTACCAAGTGTGTGATAATTTGTTACATCAGCCATATGAAATTAGTGTAGAAGTCTTCCTCTTCCCACCCAGGCACAGAGGAGGAAACCACTCTTCTGTGTGGGAGAATGGACTTGGCCATCTGAGAATCACTATACTTCCCCCACACAGCAAGACCTATTCCTAGTGACTTGATTTTTTTGGTGGGAAAGAACATCTCTGTCTTTTGGTCCTTTTGGAAAATGTTCTGGTGTGCCTTTTCACACACGTCTGCATAAACAACCACTTGGTCAAGTATACAAACACAAACACACAGATCCATAGATGCACACTGATCCATTATTGGAATGAGCAGTCAGTACCTGCAGCCTGCACTTCCTCCAGGAAACCCTTGTGATCACCCCAGCCACACTGAAGGACTCTTATTCCAAAAGCCCTCAGCACTTACATAACTTCAGTAGAGTGGAAACCATAACCAACATAGCAGATGCACATCCAATACACTATGCGTTCCCAGGAAAGGCAGAAATCAAGGATGACATTCAGATATCTGCCCTGTATAATTGACTTAGATAAAAAAGGAGCAGATTTGTAGGGGATATCAAGGACTCCATTGCAAATATGTTAAGTGTGAGATGCCTTGATCCATCTAAGGGGAATACACAATTAAACATGGGAGCCTAAGAAGTCCAAGGAGCCCTGATAGCAAGGTGGGCTAGGAATTGGGCTGCTAGCCACAAGGTCGGTAGTTCAAATCTTCAAGCTGCTCTATGGGATAAGGAAGAGGCTGTCTGTTCAGTAAAGATAGTCTCAGAAACCCTATATAGAGTCTCTTTGAGTTGGAATCAACTCGATGGCAGTGGGTTAGGGGGTCTAAGCTGGGTGCATGGGCAGTGAATGACTTAAAATGACTTGTTTTGCCAGTCTTTATAATTCCCACCAAATGACTGGGCGGGACTATGAAAATGAGATGCTTATGGATCACCAAGGAATTGGACAGCTTGCTAATCATGCAAATTAGGTCCATGGTCCTCCCTCTGGGGGTGGGAGCATGCAAGAAATCCTAACAAAGGGATTGTCAGTTTTGACATCCCACTAGGCTTAAAATGAGATGTCTCTGCCAGACAGTTTTGTTTGTTTGTTTTTACATAGGATATTTAAATTTAAGCCTTTAGGTCTCTGGGTGATGTAATTGGTTTGCACTTGTAGACTAAACTAAAAGTTGGAGATTCAAATCCACTCAGTAGTGCTGTGGAAGAAAAACCTGGTTACCTACTTCTGAAAAATGTAGCCAAGAAAACCTTCTACTCTATAACACCTGGGGTCACCATGAGTCAGAATGATCTCAGCAGCAATGATTTGTTTGTTTGTTTGCCTTTAACTTTTTATAGTAGTTTAGGTGAAGGTTTGCAGAGCAAGTCAATTTTTCATTAAACAATTCCTACACATTTTGTTTCATGTCATTGATTACAGTTCCCACAACATAACATCACTCCCCCAATTTCTGCCCAATTTTTCCCATTTCCCTTCTTCCTTCTTTCCTAACCTTTCTGCCTTTTGAGCCAATGCTGCCCTTTTACTTTTAAATGGTTGATTGTTCTAAGGAATGCATTCCTCCCCAATGTTATTGTGAACCTTTTGTTGTGTTGTTAGGTGCCCTGAAGTTGATTCTGACTCATAGCAAGTGATTCTATGCACAACAGGATGAAATACTCTTTAGTCCTGTGCCATTCTCACAGTTCTTACGTTGAGCCCATTGTGGCTGACATTGTGTCAAATCCATCTCTTTGGGCATTTTTCTCTTTCTTGCTGGACCACCATTTTAACAGCATTATATCCTTCTCAGGGACTGGTCCCTTCTAATAACGTGTCCAAAGTATAAGAGATGAAATCTTGCCATCCTGGCTTCTAAGGAGTATTGTGGCTGCACTTCTTCCCAAACAGATTTCTTTGTTCTTCTGGTAGTCCACGGTACTTTGTATATTCTTCTCCAACACCATAATTCAAATGCATTGATTCTTCCTTATTCATCGTTCCATTTTCACATGCAGAAGAGGTGATTAATAATACCATGCCTTGGGTCAGGTGAACCTTAGTCCTCAAACTGATATCTTTGCTATTTAACACTTTAAAGAGGTCCTCTTTGCTTTCAGCAAGCAAGGCTATATCGTCTACATCTTGCAGGTTGTTAATGAGTCTTATTCCAGTTCTGATGCCACTTTCTTCTTCCTATAATCCAGTTTCTCAGATTATTTGCTCAACATACAGATTTTTACTAAGTAAATATGGTGAAAGAATAAAACCCCAGTGCACACTTTTCCTGATTTTAAACCATTCAGTGTCTCCTTGCTCTGTTCGAATGACTGACTGCCTCATGAGCAAAATTAAGTGCTCTGGAATACCCATTCTTTGCAGTGTTATCCATAGAACATCATGATCCACACAGCTGAAAGTCTTTACTTAGTCATTAAACCACACATAAGCATCTTTCTGGTATCCTTTGCTTTTAGGCAAGATCCCTCTGACGTCAACAATGCTATCCCCTTTTCCACATCCTTGTCTGACTCTGACTTGCAATTTCATGTCAATTTACTGTGACAGCCAGTTTTGAATGATCTTAAGCATAATTTTACTTGTTAAGTGCCATGGAGTCAATTCCGACCCATGTTGTTGTTGTTAGGTGCCATCAAGTCGGTACCGACTTATAGCGAACCTATGTACAATACAATGGAACACTGTCCGGTCCTGGGCCAACCTCACAATTGTTGCCATGCTTGAGCCCATTAATGTTGCCACTTTGCCAAGACCCCATCTTGCTGGGGGTCTTCCTCTTTTTCTCTGACCTTCCACCTTACCAAACATGATATCCTTCTCCAGCGACTCGTCCCTCCTGACAATATGTCTGATGTATGAGAGATGAAGTTTGGCCATCCTGGCCTCCAAGGCGCACTTTGGCTGCACTTCTTCCAACACAGATCTGTTGGTTCTTTTGGCAGCCCATGGCACTTTCAATATTCTCCTCCAACACCATAACTCAAAAGCATCAATTCTTCTATGATCTTCCTTATTCACTGTCCAGCTTTCACATGCATATGAGATTATTGAAAATACCATAGCTTGTGCCAGGTGCATCTTAGTCCTCAAGCTGACATCTTTGTTCTTCAACACTTTAAAAAGGTCTTGTGCAGCAGATTTGTCTAATGCAATAGGTCGTTTTGACAGCTGCTTCCATGAGTGTTGATAATTGATCCAAGAGGAATGAAGTCCTTACAACTTCAATCTTTGTTTATTGATCCAGTGGTGAAGACTTTTGTTTTCTTTACACTGAGATTCAATCCATACCAAAAACTGTGGTCTTTGATCTTCATCAATAAGTACTGAAGTCCTCTTCACTTTCAGCAAGCAAGGTTATCTCATGTGTACATATCAGGTTGTTAATGAGTCTTCCTCCAATCCTGATGCCACATTTTTCTTCATATAATCCAGCTTCTTGGATTATTTGCTCAGCATACAGGTTGAATAAGTATGGTGAAAGAATACAACCCTGTAGCACACCTTTCTTAATTTTAAACCATTAAGTGTTCTGTTTGAACAACTGCCTCTTGGTCCAGGTACAGATTCTGCATAAGCACAATTAAGTGTTCTTGGAATGCTCATACTTCACAATGTTGTCCGTAGTTTATCATGATCCACAGAATCTAAAGCCTTTGCATAGTCAATAAAGCATAGGTAAACATCTTTCTGGTTTTCTTTACTTTTAGTCAAGATTCATCGGACATCAGCAATGATATCCCTCATTTTATGGCCTCTTCTCAATCTGGCTGAACCTCTGGAAATTGTCATATGCTTGCAGCCATTTCTGTATTACCTTTAGTAAAACTTTACTTGCATGGGAAATCAAAGATATTGTCCGGTGATTTCTGCATTCCGTCGGGTCACCTCTCTTCGAAATGGGCACAAATACAGAACTCTTGAATCAGTTGGCCAGATAGTTGTCTTCCAAATTTCTTGGCATAGATGAGTGAGTGTCTCCAGTGCCACCTCACTTTGTTGAAATATTTCAATTTTTATTCCATCAATTCCTGGTGCCTTGTTCTTTTCTAAGTCCTTCAATGCACCTTGGATTTCTTCCTTCAGTATCATTGACTCTTGATCATATGCTACCTTTTGAAATGGTTGAACATCCCCCCTCCTTTTTTTTTTTACTTTGTCTTCTTGTACTGCCTTTTGAAATTTTCTCTTTAATGTGTTTATTCTTGCTAATTTTAAGTGAATTGATGCATTATTTTAAATTTCCATTTTAATTGCTAATATGATGTTTGTAGTTGCTGTTAAGTGCTGTCGAGTCTGTTCTGACCCATAGTGATCCTCTCTCTACAGGGTTTCAGAGAGTGGCTGGTGAGCATGAAAATCAAGCTTGTTGTTCAAACTGACTTTGCAGCCCATTGCATTAATCCACAGTGCCACACCACGACTCCTCTAACATGATAAATAGCAATAAGTATAATCCACAAAAATAAAATATTTTTGGAGTCCTCAATTATTTTTTAAGAGCGTCCTTAACCAAAGAGTCTGCGAACTGCTCTGCTATTTGATACACTTACAGTGTGACTCAATTTGTTGGCTGTTTTGTAGTGCTCGCTCCTTCAATTCTGGGTCTGAGAACTGAGTAAGGGATTTTTGACTGTGTTTTGACACAGCTGACTTCAACATTCTCCTCATCCTGTCTTTGTGTTTTGTTTCCCCCCCCCCCCAAATTCATCATGTTTTAGCTACCAGAAATATTCCTTAAAGAAAGGAAACAAATCATTATATTGCGTTCAGTGCTGTCGAGTCAGTTTTGGTTCCCAGCTACCCATTATATGGTTTCCAAAGAATGGCTGGTGGGTTTGAAACACCAACTTTGCTGTTAGCAGTCCAGTGCTTAACTTTTTTTTTAAAATGTTTTATTGTGAATTATGTGATAGTTTACGTGGGAGAACATTAGCTTTACATTAGTCCTATCATATATCATTTAATTTCCATGGTTACAATCCCCTCTATGCATCTTCAACCAACCAAAGGGTATACCCTGCAAATCTGCCCCCCCAGTCGTCAGCACACAACCCCTCTCCCTCTTTGGATCTAGAGTCCCCAGCCACTCCATTTCTCTACATCATTGTCTCTACCTCCATCTCTGGCATCCCTGTTTCTCTGGGTAGCGTTCTGCACTCCACTCTTCTCCCTTGATAGTTCCAGGGACCTCCGCTCCTGTACTGCAAAGTTAATCACTTCCCTCCTTTTGCTCCAAAACGTCTACCTTTACATTCCCAACCCTCACAGTCAGTCCTGATAACAATTATTCACTATTGTACCACAAGAGACCTATCCCCATCTCCTTTCATCAGCCCTGCCCAGACAGATTGGATACTATTCAGTGGAGATTCTACCTTCCTCCACGCCCTCTGGATCTAGGCTCCCTCTTGAAAGCTTGTAAGCCAGTCACTTCTTGCCTTTGTAGCTCCCCCATTTTGGGTAGCCAATGTTCCAGTTGTCCATCCCTGTCTACTCTGTATTTATGGAGGGGGTGGGAATGATCCTTGCTGTAAAGATTTTTTTCCCCTCTTTTGAACTACTGCATCCATAAGTGAAGGTCAAGTTTATCAAATTGTATCAGATTACTCTTTTGTTCCTCTTCTTCTTCTAGTAACCATTTCTTTTTGATACAGTGACTCTGTGTATTACTTCTATCTTCTTTTGATGCTTCCATCTTCTTTTCATATTATCCTATCACAGACAGCATTGTACCTCATGACTGATCTGGATATGTTCTTTTTGACAATGAATGCAACACCATTCCTCTTCAATTTGTCATTCCCGGCATAGTAAACCATGTGGTTGTCGTATTCAAAATGGTCAATACCAGTCCATTTCAGGTCACTAATGCCTGAGATCTCAATGTTTATGCGTTCCAGTTCATTTTTGACAATTTCCAATTTTCCTAGATTCATACTTTGTACATTCCATATTCTGATTATTAATGGATATTTACAGCTGTTTCTCTTCATTTTGAGTTGTGCCCCATCAGCAAATGAAGGTCCCACTGGCTTTACTCTCACAGGCTTTACTCCATTCGCGTCATCATGGTCAACTCTACTTTGAGGAGGCAGCTCTTCCCCTGTTGCATTTTGTGCCTTCCAACCTGAGGGGCTCATTTTCCTGCATTGTATCTGACAGTGTCTCTCTGCTATTCATATGGTTTTCAGTGAGTAAATATTCACAAGTAGTTTGTTACTTCTTCTTCCTAGTCTGTCTTCGTCTGGAAGCTCATCTGAAACCTGTCCACCATGAGTGACCCTACTGGTATTTAAAATACCGGTGACATAGCTTTCAGAATCATAGCAACTCACAATCCACCACAGTATGACAAACTGACAGACGAGTGGTGGAGTTAGTAAATAGAAGGACTGATATTCAACAAGACAGTTTGGGTCCAGAGCCAAACCATTAGGCATCGTTACCTTATGTTCCTCTTAACCATTAGGCTATATTACCTAGCACGGAGCCTAGAGCTCTGTTGTTGGTATAGTGGCTGCTAGTCACTACTGAGCACTTGAAATGTGACCCATCTGAATTGCAGTAATGTACAGTAATTGTGAATTACACATCAGATTAAAAAATAATAATGTAAAATATTCTTAATGAGTTTTCTATCAATTACATTTGAAAAGATAAATTTTTATGCATAGTGCATTAAAGAAAATACTAAAGTTAATTTTAATTGCGTTGTTTTTAACTTTTTAGAAACACTCAAAAAATGTACTCAGCAAATTAGTTTCCCATCCAAACGGTTTACACACAATTTGTTCTATGATGCTGGCTGCTGTCCCCAAAATGTGTGAGCAAGCTCTTCTTTTCCCTCCAGCCTTCCCCATTTCTATCCCTTGTTTCCCTTCACCTCCTTGCTTTCTCATATTTGTTTTAGGGCAAATATTGCCCAGTTTGGCCTTACAGTTGGTTGTTTTAAGGAACACATCCTTGGTGGGTGGGTGGTGTTTATTTTATAGGACACTCTGTTGTTTGGCTGGAAGGTGATCTCTGGAAGTGGCTTCAATTACATACAGGTTAAAAGGGTATCTTAGGGTGATAGGCTCTATTAGGCCAGTAAGTCTGGTCTTTTTTATAAATTTGAGTTTTGTTTTATGTTTTTGTCCCATTCTAACAGGGATCTTCTATTGTGACCCTCATCAGAGTAGTTAGTAGTGGTAACCAGACACCATCTAGTTCTTGTGGACTACTTTCTTCCTTGAGTTTCTTTCCCTCTCCTTTGCTCTGGATGGGAAGAGACCAATAGTTGTATCTTAGATGACTACTTGTAATCTCTTAAGACTCCAGATATTACTTACCAAGTTAGGATGTAAGACATTGTATTTTTATGAACTGTGTTACACCAATTGATCTAGCTATCCCTTGAGACTATAGGCCTAGCCTTCATGCCTAGTAGTTCAGTCCTATAAGGTGTTTGGTTATATCTAAAAAATTGCTATAACTCTGCTCCTTAGGCACTCTGTTATATGAGGGTGAGCACTCTGGCTGTAGAATTTATTTTAAACAACTTTTAGAAAAGACAAATTTTCAACATAAACTTCTTGTCATTTTTCAACATAATCTTGCTTTTTTTCAACATAATTTCATATTTCAACATAATCTTCTTGCTTTTCAATCCACATTGTCCATTTGTCAATAAGCTTTCATATTTCCTTATTAAAAAATGTTTTAGGCAGAACTGCGAGCCATGCGAGCCATGAATGTGCCGCTGTCTTCATATGTCTTGGTGATTTTCTTACCATGTTTGGTAAGCAGCTTCTGTATGCTTATCTTCTCATCTTTCATGGTGTTTAGGTAAGTTTTCTTCCAACAACTTTTCAATAATTTTCTTTGTACTTGTTTCTTCCTGTTCTAGAATTCTGATCACCCATTAATTTTTTCTTCTTCATGGTGTCCCACATAATTCTTAGACTTTCTTCAGATTTTTTCATTGTTCTTCTAGCATACTATTATTGAGAGATTTCTCTTCAAGCCACTAATTAAGTTTCTGTTAATTTGTATCTATTCCTTTGTCCTTTCAATGTTCAAGGGTGAGTCAAAAATTATTCACACTCTGGCCATAGAATTTATTTTAATCAGCTTTCAGAAAAGACAAATACATCATTTTCGACATAATCACCTTGATTTTCAATACACTTTGTTAATCTGTCAACAAGCGTTCGTATTCACTAATTAAAAAATATTTTAGACTGAACTGTGAGTCACAAATGCACTACTGTCTTCACGTCTCCATCAGAGGTGAATTTTCATCTTTCAGGGGACCAAAGAAGTGAAAGTCTGATGGGGCAAGATCAGGACTACAGGGAGGATGCTTTAATACCTCAAAACAAAGTTTTTGTAGTGTCAACAGTGTGGGCTCACATGCATTGTCATTCAAGATCACAATGCCCTTGGATAGCAGTCCTCTGTGTTTAATCCAAAGTTTAGGCTTCAGCTCTTCAGTGAGCATCTCACTGTAATGAGCACTGTTGATTGTTGAACCTTTTTCCTGATAATGTTCCAATACTGGCTCTTAAAAATCCCAGAAAACTGTAAGCATCAATTTTTCAGCTGATGGTGGACTTTTGAACTTTCTTTAGTCGGCAAGTGAGGACGTTTCCATTCCACACTCTGCCATTTACTCTCTAGCTCATAGTGATGAATACATGTCTCATCATCAGTAATGGTTTTTTAAAAGAAACTTTTGCCTTCCTTTGAGTATCTGTCCAAATTTTGTTTGCAGATGTCCATGTTCATATCTGCAGTGACCTAGGATGGAAATTGTTGATAAAATAGTTCAGTCAACAACAGATTTAATATAACCGGAGCATGGATAATTTTTAACTCACCTTCACATAAGTATATATGCAGGCAAACAAATATGTATATACAAATGTCCACAAGTATACCTATATATGGAGTCTTGGTGTGGCACTGCAGGTTCATGTGCTTGACTACAAAGTCGTCTTAAACTGCAAGGTTAGCAGTTCAAGCCCAACAGTCACTCCTTGGAAACCCTGTACAGGATCTCTGTGGCCTGGAACCAACTTGACAGCACTTAACAACAGCAGCAACAACAAATACCTGTATGTGTAGTCCTGGTGTGGCACTCTGGGATAAATCACTAGATGGAAGGTTGGTTTGAACCACAGGTTGGCAGTTTTAATTCACCATCCACTCCTTGGAAACTCTTTACAGGGTCACTATGAGTGGGAACTGACTCGACAGCATTTAACAACAACAACAACAACATTACTGTTGTTGGGGGCCCTGGTGTGCACTGGATTGCAAGGTGGGTTTGAACCACAAGGTCAGCGATTCAAATTCATCAGCTGCTCCTTGGAAACCCTATACAGGGTTGCCATGAGCCAAAACTGACTTGACAACATTTAACAACAGCAACAACAATTACTGTTGTTGCAGAATTTTATCTGAGGGTGTTATAGCATTTATTGTGGTGATGGTGGTTGTGTGCTGTCGAATCTGTTCTGACTCAGTATGACCCTGTACGGGGTTTCTGAGGCTGTAAATCTTTAGGGGAGTAGAAAGTCTCATCTTTCTCCCATGGAGTGGCTGGTGGATTCAAACTGCTGACACTGACTCTGCAGTTAGCAGCCATAACCTACTACGCCGCCGAGGCTCTAGCATTTACTGTAGTTGTCGTTTATGCTTGCCTAGCTTTCATTGTCTTCATGACCTTGGTCACTCTGTGCTGATGTCCCCCATGTTGTGCACTGCCTTTATGAGTCAGAATCAATTCCATGGCAATGAGGTTCCCGTCACTGGAATCAACTTGTGTCTACTGTTTGTAGGAGCCCTGGTGTGGTACTGTAGGATAAGCACTGGACTGCAAGATCTGTTTGAACTGCAAAGTTGGTGGTTCACTTCACTCATCGCTCCTTGGAAACCCTGCTGCAGTGTTGTTATGAGCTGGAAGCACACTTAACCATCTAGTAAATGATTCTCTTTCCCTCCTACTCCCATCCTTGAGAACCACCAAAGAACGCTGCTTTCTGTGTGTAAACCTGCTCCTGACATTTTATAAAAGTGGCATCATACAATATTTATCCTTTTGTGATCGACCTATTTCATTCAGCATATTGTTCTTCAGATTCATCCATGTTATAAGATGCTTTTCAGACTCATCATTATTCTTGATTGTTAACATAGTATTCTGTTGTACATGTGTGCTACATTTTGTTTATCCACTCATCTGCTGATGACATGTTGTTTCCATCTTTTTCCTACTGAAATAGTGCTGCAGTGAACATGGGTGTGTATGTGTCTCTTATTTCTCTAGGATATATAGCCAGGAGTGGGATTGCTGAATTATATGCTATTTCTAGCTTTTTGAAGACATGCCATACTGCTTTCCACAGTAGTTGTACCATTTTACAATCCTACTATGAGTATGAAAGAGTTCCAGTCTACCCCTCACAACCTCACCAGCATTTGTTGTTTTCTGTTTTTTCTTCCTTTCTTTTGATTAGTATCATTTGTGCAGGGATGCTATGTTATCTCATTGCAGTCTTGATTTGCGTTTCTTTAATGGCTAATGATTGCAAGCATCTCTTCGTGTTCTTGTTGTTGTTAGGTGCCATCCAGTTGGTACCGACTCATAGTGAACCTGTGCATAACAGAATGAAACACTGCCTGATCCTGGGCCAACATCACTATTGTTGCCATGCTTGAACCTATTGATGCTGCCACTTTGCCAGTCCATCTTTCTGGGGGTCTTCCTCTTTTTCTCTGACCCTTCACCTTACCATGATATCCTTCTTCAGCGACTGGTCCCTCCTGACGATATGTTCGAAGTATGAGAGACGAAGTTTGGCCATCTTGGCCTCTAAGGAGCACTCTGGCTGCACTTCTTCCAAAATGGATCTGTTGGTTGTTTTGGCAGCCCAT
>NW_006408624.1:8299314-8308303 GCF_000296735.1 Chrysochloris asiatica
TATGCCGTAGTACTCAGGAATATACAACCATTTAAACAACCAAAGGGTACACCCGGCAAGCCACAAGCCTGCCTCCCCCCGTCTCTCAACCATCAGCACACAGTCCCTCTCCCTCTCTGAATCCAGGGTTCCCAGCTGATCCATCTCTCCACATCATCGTCTCTGCTTCCATCTCTGGTGTCACTGCTTCTCTGGATAGGGTCCTGCACTCTGTTGTTCTCCCTTAATAGTCCCAGGGTTGGAATGTCTTTTTTGGTGAAGTATCTGTTTATGTACTTTGCCTACTTTACAATTGAATTGTTTGTCTTTTTGTTGTTGAAGTGGTGAAGTTGTAAAAATGTATTTTTGAGATTAGACCTTTGTCAGATATGTTACTGCCAACACTTTCCTAGTCTGTAGGTTCTCCTTTTACTTTTGGTGAAGTCTTCTGATGAGCATAAATATTTAATTTTAGGGCGTCATAGTTATCTAGTTTATCTTATGTTGTTTGTACACATTTAGTTATGTTTGTCAGTGCATTAATGCCACAAATTAAGACTCTTAGCTTTGACTTTGTTATTTTCCAGGAGCTTTATAGTTTTAGGTTTCACATTTAGATCTTTAATCTATTTTGAGTTACTTTTTGTGTGTTGTGTGAGATATGGATCCTGGTTTATTCTTCTGCAAATGGATATTTCACTTTGTTAGACTGTCCCTTACCCACTGAATGAACTTTGACCTTTTGTCAAAGATCAGCTGTCCATAGGTAGATGGGTTTACTTTTGGGTTCTCAATTCTGTTCCATCTGTCTGTTATGATATCAATACCAGTCTGTTTAGTTACCACACTGTATAGTAAGTTTTGAGATTAGAAAATGTGAGACTTCCTACTTTGTTCTTCTTCAATAATGCTTCTTTCCTTTCCATATAAAATTGGAGGTTTATTTTTCCATTCTATTAAAGAATGGTGTTGGGATTTGGATTTGGATTGCATTATGTCTGTAGGTTACTTTGGGTAAAATTGACATTTTCACAATGTTAAGTCCTTTAATCCATGAGCATGGTATGAACCTGCCAACTGCCCTGTAGGGGAAAGATGAGACTTTCTGCTCCTGCAAATGTTTGAAGCCTCAGAAACCCTATGCAGGATGACTTTGAGTCAGAACTGACTCGACAGCACTTCACAACAGCAGCAACAACAAAGAAACATAAGATTTAGAGGTTGAGTAGAAAGGAAAGCTGTCAGAGGAGACTAAGGAAAAAGACAAGTTGGGGAGAACTGAAAAGGGGTTTGACTGGAGCTAAAAAGAGTATTTCAAGGACTTGGCATGTTCCTTTAAAATGACAATCAGTTAAGGTCACTTCTTGTTCAAATCCAAAGGCATCCTGTCTCAGAATTAGAACTCAACTCTACTATGGTATACGTGTAGATAGATAGATAGATAGATAGATAGATAGATAGATAGATAGACAGATAGAGATAGATTGGTGAATGGTTGGCTGGACAGACAGATAGATGGGTAGATACATAGATATGTAGATGGATGGATGGATAGATAGATGGATAGATGGATGCTGTAAGTTCACTCCAACTCATGACAACCCTGTGTACAACAAAATTAAAAGTTGTCCAACCCTGCAGCATCCTCACAATCTCTGGCAAATTCAAGTCCATCTCTCTTGACCTCATAGGCTCTCTACTTCACTAAATACAGTGTCTTCCTCTAGCAATTGATCCTTCCTGATAACATGTCCAAAGCAATCAAGTTGGACAATGCTCTGTATATAATGTGTCATCCAAACCTTTGAGAGTAAAAGGGGGCAGAACTAATGATTGTCCCGAAATAGGCCAGGCCAGAAGGGAAGGTATGGTCATCCTAAGCTCTGTCCTCTGTCCATCTCTTCAACTTTTTTTCTCAATCACTCTCTTCCTTGCTCACTCAGCCGCTTGAGCTTTCTTGCCATTCCACTGATATTCCATGATTGTTCCTCCTTCGGGACTTTGCATGTGTTGTTCTCTATGCCTAGAACTCTCCCCCCAGGTCTTCTCAGACTGTCTTACTCTGTTCAAGCTTTTACTCAAAGGCCACTTCTCAGAGACATCCGTCCTGACCTCCTCATCTAATATAGCGACGAGTGCCTGGTCATTCTATGTCCCTACCTTACTTAATCTTACTTCACAGCATTGATTAATATTATTGACATTATATTACAGGTTGTTGTTGTTAATTGTTGTTAAGTGCCCTGGTGTTGGTTGCTACTCATAGCAACCCTGTAAAGGGTTTCTGAGGAGCAGCTGGTGAGTTTGAACCGCCAACCTTGCAGTTCAAACTGACCTTGTGGTTCAGTGTTTATCCTACAGCGCCACACAGGTAATCTCCAATTTATGATGGGATTCCGATGCCACAATTCTGGTAAATTAATTCTGATATAAGTCCAATACCTCAGTTTAAATGAACAGCTGATGCTTCTCATGGTACGAAACACTGAATAAGATCACGCAATAGGTCTGGTCTACAGTTAAGGTGGCGTCAGTGTCATAACAATGAAGTCGGAGTCAAAACAGCTGTTAGGTGTGTGTGTGCAGTTCAATTGTCATATGTTGTTAAGAGTTGAACATTGCTCAACTTTCTATCCATTATGATTCTTGACACTGACTTCATTGTAGATCAGCAACATTTTGAACAGTAAATCATGAAATTGAACATCTGAAAATGATAACATGAGCAACTTATATGTCACAATACTGTATGCAGTACTTATTACTAATGACAAGATGTAAAATAAACAAGACAGTCATAAGTGTGGTTTCTTGTAACTTGAATTCATCATATGTTGTACAGTGGTTCAAATGCAGCGCCAGTTGCTCCACAGGAGAAAGATGTGGCAGTTTCCTCCATAAGATTAAAGCCTTGCTTACTGGTCAGACAGAGACTGGTGGAACTCTGAGACTGTGACCCTTGGTCACTCTTCAGGTCTGGAATTGAACTCACCCCCATGGCTCAGTTTTCAGTAAAGCAATAGATAGGTTTTTAGAAGAGACAACAACACTAGTGATGCATGCACACCATAGACTGGTCAACCATTGGCGATCAAAAGGGCAGCATTTACCTAAGGACAAAATTCAGATGGGTTGGGAAAGAAGGACGAATGGAAACAGAAACACAGGGAGGGCGTGGGATAAATAATGTTATATTTGTTGTTGCTGTTGTTAAGTGCCACCAAGTTGATTCTGACTCATCGTGACCTTGTATAGGGTTTCCGAGGAGCAACTGGTGGGTTTGAACTATTGACCTTGTGGTTTGCAGTCCAGTGCTGGTGGGGATTACAATCATTGAGATGATATAAACTACGTGATTTGTTGAGTGTAAAACTGGTGAACTGCTCTGTAAATTTCACTCAAGTCACAATAAAAACAAAACAAAACCAAGCCTACAGCCTTGGAAATCCTGTGGGACAGTTCTACTTTGTCCTATTGGATTGATACGAGTTGGAATCAGTTCAATGGCAAAAGCACATGTTGATATGCTTTGTAGTGTCAATGTCCCTTCTAGAAGGTAAACTCCTTGAGGTTACAGATTGATCTCTTCTGCTCACTGCTGATTCTTTAGCACCTACAGCAGTGCCTACCACATAATAGGTGGACAATAAATACTTGCTGGTGAAATTAACTCCTTTTCAAAGTGTGACTGTGATGAAGATATGAGAATGGCAGTAGCTGGAAGCAAATGTGGGCTTCGTGGTTTGTTTACTTTTGTTTTAAGACTAGGAGAGGGGACCTTGGGTGTAATAGCAGTAAGCCTTCACTCCATGGGGCCTGGGTTGTGAGAATTTTAGAGGCAAGGATCATTTTTATATTGATTTTTGTGTCTCTTAGTGCCTAGAAAAATGCTTGGCATATAGTGGGCACTTCACACTATTTGTAAAATAAATAGGTGATAATACTGATGATAATGAAACAAACTTTATTATACTTTCCATGTGCCAGGCACTGTACTAAGTATTTTGATATATATGAACTCACTTGTTCTTCACATTTACCCTAAAGAAGTTATTATTATTATCCCCATTTTACAGACAAGGACACTGTGTCTTAGTTATCTAGTGTTGTTATACAGAAAGACCACAAGTAGAATCACTTCAACAAACAGACATTTCTTCTCTCAGCGTTTAGGAGGCTCGAAGCCCTAATTCAGAGCGTGGACTCTAGGGGAAGGCTTGCTCTTTGTCAGCTCTGAAGGAAGGTCCTTGTCTCCTCCTTTCAGCATCTCTAGATTTAGTAGCTGAAGCTCTGGTACCATAGTGGTTACGAATTGGGCTGCGAACCACAAGGTCAGCAGTTCAAAACTACCAGCTGTTCTGTTGAAGAAAAATGAGGCATTCTGCTCCCATAAAGATTTACAGCCTCAGAAACCCTGTATAGGGTCACTACGAGTTGGAACCAACTCCACGGCACACAGCCACCACCAGACCTCTCACTCCTTGGAAGTCTCCATGTGTCTTGGCATCAACAGTCCCTGGATCTAGGAGCTTCTAGTTCAGGGGTCCCAGATCCCGGTCTTTCTTTCTTGTTGGTAATAGGTCCCTTCTTGCCGATTCACTTCTCTCTCCTTTTATCTTTGTAAAATAAAAGATGTTGCGGGCCACACTCCTGGGAAACTCCTTACATGGGATCAGGGTTGTGATGGTATTAGGGGTATTGCAGCCCACCCTTAGTCCTCTTATTGTTTTATCACACCAGATCACCTCATGGGGGATCATCACATAGCTGTCATATACGTCATTACATTACATCATTACGTAACTGCCAAACCACTGAGAATCATGGCCCAGTAAAGATGACACATAGTTTTTGGAGGGAGTACAATTCAATCCATGACAGGAAAATTAAGAATTTACCTAAGGTCACACAGCTAGTAAGTGGTGGAGCTTTATTTAAGATTACTTTATATAGCATCATATATTCGAATTGGGGTGAACCCATAAGAGGTTCCTATGATAGGTCAAGTGCTAAGGACTGAATTAGGGGAAGTAAGGATAGATCTTAGATATGCAGGGTTCATGTCTGGGCGATGAGTGGGTGGAGGATTCAAGGAGAGTTATCTGGGAGAAGGTGAGATGTTTGGTGTGGTCATACTGAGTTTGTGGGACCCATGAGATACCCAAAAGGAGAACTCAGAGGGAGGTCTAGGCTGCAGTAGAGATTTTAGGGAGCTCTGGTGTGGTGCTGTGGGTTAATGCACTGTACTGCAAAACCTCAAGGTCAGTGGTTCAAGCTCACCAACCACTCACAGGGTTGCTATGAGTCAGAACTGACTGCATGGCACTTAACAACAACAATAATTGAAGCCATGAGGGTAGATAAGATATCCCTAGGAGCTCAAGAAGGAAGTGGTGGTTGGTGACTGAGTGCCGAGGAGTTGGTTCCAACTCATAGTGACCCTGTATAGGGTTTCCAAGGGTGTGAATTTTTATAGGAATAGAAAGCCTCATCTATCTCCCATGGAACGACTAGTAGTTTCGAACTGCTGACCTTGATGTTAGCAACCCAACTCATAGAGCTCTTTAGGATCCCAAATAGAACACTGGGGAATAACCGCCAGAGAAACTCTGAGAGGGAGGAGGAAAACGAGGTAAGAATGGAGCAACAGAGGCCAAGGCACGAGAGAGAGAGAGAGAGAGAGAGAGAGAGAGAGAGAGAGAGAGAGAGAGAGGAATAGGGCTTGCTCACCAGTCCAGGGGCTCTAGGAGGAAGATGTGCAACCAAGAGGTCACACCTGAGGTTGACTGAATTTTTTCCTCCAAAAGACCCACCAGAAGTTTACAAAACTTTTCTAAGCGAGTCTCTTTCTGATATGCTAACTTGAACAGCTCCTGAACTTCCTGCTTCTTTGGACATCGAGCTGATGGGAGTTCATCTTTATGTGATTTGCAGAAACTAGACTTTGAGTGGACCAAGGTGAGACCCTATGTTAGAAAGGATTGTCTGGGAGTCGTGTGTGCCATGGACAGACAATAGGTGAGTAGATGACCCGCTGATGTCTTCCTCAGCTTGATTCACCCTGTCCTCTGTAACAATAAGTTTCTCAATAGTGGAGGCGCTTGAAAGAAAAAGAAAACAATCATGTACTTTACCGAGAGGTGGACAGTTTGATTGAAGCAGTCCCAGGACTATTGTGTACTCAATTTGAGCATGGTCCTACATGGAAAAGCCTGTTCCCATTTCTTTGAAGGATTAAGAATTATTGGCGTTAGGTGCCATAGAGTTGGTTCCAACTCATAGTAACCTCCCGCACACGGAAGGAAACACTGCCCAATTCCAAGCCATCCTCACCATTGTTGCTACATTTGAGTCCATTGTTTTTACCACTGTGTCACCCCATCTCATTGAGATCATTATCTTTTACGCTGACTCTCCATTTTACCAAGTATGATTTTCTTCTCCAGGGACTAGTCCCTTCTGATCATTGTTGTTCTTAAGTGCCATTCAGTCGGTCCCAACTCATAGCAACCTTGTATAGGGTTTCTGAGGAGCGCCTGGTGAGTTTGAACCACTGACCTTGCAGTCCAATGCATTATCCTAAAGTGCCACACCATGTTCCTTCTGATAGCATGTCTAAACTATGAGAGATAAGGTTTTGTCATCTAAGGAGCATTCTGGCTGTATGTCTTCCAAGACAGGTTTGTTTGTTCTTCTGGAAGTCATGATACTTTAAATATTCTTCTTCAACACCTTAAATCAAATGCATCAATTTCTTCTATGATCTTCCTTATTCATTGTTGAACTTTCAAATGCATATGCAGTATCTGAAAATACCATGGCTTGGATCAGGCCCACCTTAGTCCTCAAACTGGCATATTTTCTCTTGAACACTTCAAAGAGTTGTTTTGCAGCAGATTTGCCCAATGCAGTACATCGTTTGATTTCTTGACTGCTGCTTCCATGAATGTTAATTATGGATCCAAGTAAAATGAAGTCTTTGACAACTTCAATCATTTCTCCATTTATCAGGATGTTATTTATTGGTCCAGTTGTGAGTATTTTTGTTTTCTTTACATTGAGGTGCAACGGATTCCAAAGGCTCTACTCTTTGATCTTCATCAGGAAGTCCTCTTGGTTTTCGGCAAGCAAGGTTGTGTCATTTGTATTTTGCAGGTTGTTACTGAGTCTTCCTTCAACCAACGTTCTTTTTCATATAATCCAGCTTCTCAGATTATTTTCTCAGCATACAGATTGAATAAGCATGGTGAAAGAATACAACTTTCCTGATTTTACACAATTCAGTATATCTTGTTCTTTCAAATGACCTTCTCTTAGGCCAAGTACATGTGTCTCATGAGCAAGATGATATGTTCTGGAATGCCAGTTCTTCACAATGTTATTCTTGGTTGGTATCATCCACACAGTTAAAAGCCTTTGTATCATCAGTAAAGCATAAGTAAACATATTTCAGGTATTCTCTGCTTTCAGTCAAGATCCATCTGATGTCAGCAATGATATATATCCCTAGTTCCAAATCCTTTTCTGAATCTGACTTGAATTTCTGGCAGTTTTCTGTTAATATACAATTGCAAACACTTAAAAAATTTTTCTTCAGCAAAATTTTACTTGCATGCAATAATATTACTATTTGATGATTTCCTTATTCCATTGGGTTACCTCTCTTTGAAATGGGTACAAATACTGATCTCTTCCAGTTGGTTGCCCAGGTAACTGTCTTCCAAATTTCTTGGTATAGGTGAGTGCATCAGTTTGCTGAAAGACTTCAATTTGTATTCTTTCAAGCCCTGGAGTCTTGTTTTTCACCAATGCCTTCAGTGTAGCTTGGAGGCAGTCCTTCAATACCATTGGTTCTTGATCATAAGCTACCTTTTGAAATGGTTGAGCATCAACCATTTCTTTTTGTACAGAGACTATCTGTATTCCTTCCATCTTCTTTTGATGTTTTATACATCATTGAATATTTTGCCCATGTTGTTTTATTGTTGTTAAGTGCCACTGAGTCAGTTCTAACTCATAGTGATCCTGTATAAGGTTTCTGAGAAGCAGCTGATGAATTTGAACTGTCCCACCTTGTGATTTAAACAGTCCAGTGCATATCCTACAGCACCATACCAGGACTCCATTTTGATTTTGAACATATTCCAACTGAATTTAGAGATCATCTCAAGAATAGATCTGATGTACTAGACACTAATGACTGAAGACCAGAAGAGTTGTGGGATGCCATCAAGAATATCACACAGGAAGAAAGTAAAAGGTTGTTAAAGAGGCAGGAAAGAAAGAAAAGACAAAAAATGGGTGTCAGAGAAGCTGGTTCTTTGAAAGGATTAATAAAATTGACAAACTATTGGAAAACTTAACAAAAGAAAAAGGGAGAAGACGCAAATAACACCCATTAGAAACCACATGGGTGATGTCACAACAGAACCAAAAGAAATCAAAAGGATAATAACAGAATACTATGAAGAGTTATAGTCCAACAAATTTGAAGACTTAGAAGAAATAGATTTTTAGAAAAACACGACCTACCTAAACTTACAGAGTGAAACAGAAGACTTGAACAGACCCATGACAAAAGAAGAAACCGATCAGGTCATCAAAAAACTCCCAACCAAAAGAAGTCCAGGCCCAGATGGATTCACTGGTGAGTTCTACCAAACATTCAGGGAAGAGCTGTCACCAATTCTACTTAAATCATTCCAGAATATAGAAGAGGATGGAAAACTTCTTAATACATTTTATGAAGCAAGCATAACCCTTATATGAAAACCAGGAAAGGACATCACTAAGAAACAAAACTATAGACCAATATCCTTCATAAACATAGATGCAAAAATTCGCAACAAAATCCTAGCCAATAGAATCCAACAGCACATCAAAAAGATAACATCATGATCAAGTGGGATTCATATCAGGGATGCAAGGATGGCTCAACATCAGAAAAACAACCAATGTAATTCACCACATAAATAAGAAAAAAGAAAAGAACCACATGATCATATCGAGG